>NC_086179.1:79064053-79365358 GCF_023053635.1 Elgaria multicarinata webbii | reverse complement strand
AAATATATATTTGAGTTGCTGTAAATATATAAAGCTTTGTTTTTAAGCTTTCTGCCATAGAAATGGTTCATTGGAAGCTGCATGACATTAAGACGTTTAAATCTTAGTAACATAATAATCGGAGGGGGAGGGAAGGAGGTTGGGGTGACCGTAGGATTCAGCATAAGTCAGCTGCCCCGGTCTCCTCCCCTCCCCGACCCCAGGAATGCCCCTTTTCTCCAATGTCCATGCTCCATTCACCAAGCATGGAGAGATAGCCGGTGCGGTTCTCTCCACAGTAGCTATGAGAGGTTGGGGGAAGGGGCAGGAAGCAGAGTTTCCTGGCTACAAGGTCGTCGCCACGGTTCTGACTTTGTAGATAGGAAAATGAACAATTCTCTGCCCCACCCCCAGATATGTTCTAGGGGTCATAAGATTGCTCTCTAAGTGTCGTTAAAGCCAAGGCAACAAGTGCCTTTACAGCTTGTTTTCATTGGAAGCGTGTTAAATGAAAATACTCTGAAGGAAGCATGAAGTAAAATGGAGAAAACATTACCATACATCAAGGACTTATATATATCCCTGAATATATATAAATTCTGAATTCCTTCTAAAATTCTGTTTAAGTTGAATCTGGGTGTATCAACTGACTGCATGTTTTTAAGGCATTTCTCAAGCACACATGCAGCAGTGTTGCAGTCTGGAAACAGTAAGTGTTCTCACACACTGCTAATGTTCACATGTCAAAAACTATCTGAGGTTGTTGACCAGAAATGTTTTCCTAATTCAATAACCTTAAGCCAAAGAAACAAGGGATTTCTAAGTTGTTTGTTTATTTATTGCATTTCTTCACCGCCCAATAGCCGAAGCTCTCTGGGCGGTTTACAAAAATAAAACAATTCAAGTATAAAACCATAATATAAAATACAATATAAAAGCACAACCAAGATAAAAACAGCAGCAATGCAAAAATACAAATTTAAAATACAAATTTAAAACAGCACATTCAAATTAATTTATAGACTGTTAAAATACTGGGAGAATGAAAAGGTCTTCACCTGGCATCTAAAAGAATATAATGTAGGTGCCAAGCGAACCTCTTTAGGGAGCTCATTCCACAGCCGGGGTGCCACAGCAGAAAAGGCCCTCCTCCTGGTAGCCACCTGCCTCACTTCCTTTGGCAGGGGCTCGTGGAGAAGGACCCCTGAGGATGACCTTAGGGTCCGGGCAGGTAGTTGTTCAACTACACTCCTTTGCTTAACATTCTCAAATATTTCCAAAGTTACTGTATGTCTGAAAGACGAACTCTGCACACCCCAGAATTTCTGGAACTCAGAACCCCAATATGCTCATCACCACATTTTTGTGGGATGAAAATGAATACATCATGTCATATAGTCAGCATTTTGGACTGCATTAAGGAATTTCCATCCCAGGTTAACTAATCAGATTAAACAAGCCCTGAATTATATTATTCTAATTTGGTGATAATCTTTTCTTCCTTCCAGCCCTTTCTACTAACTGTGATGTGCGATCAAACTGTTAGGTGGCTGACAGCTACTTAGTACAAATGCATCACAAGACAGCACCAAAAGTGTTATTATAAGACTATCCAAAAAATAAGTTCATAAGGAAGCATTTCTTGATTTGATTTATAAGATCCAGGTATCCTCCCCCGAAGAAGAGCTCATTTCTCAATGTTCCAACCCTCAAACCAGTGCTACAATTTCCCCAGTAACTAATGGAATAAGAGCAACTTGGAATACCATCTGCAACATAGTTGAATGAGTTGGACCAATAATGAATGACCCAACTGTCTCCTCCTAGGCCCACTATTTGTTATTACTTAACACCTGTATTCAACCCTTGGAAAAACCACCCATTTATCTTTATAATTCTGTTTATTCTACAGGCCAGTTAATGCCTATTCTTAAATACTTGACAGAATGGACACTTCATTTGGTAAACTTGTACCAACAGAAAATCACCTTAAACCTGATGTAACATTGTTACAGTTTTGCTAGTTACTTCACTGATAAACTTTGCACATCCAGTTCAACCTGAATGCCATAGCTGTAGCGGTATCAAAGACTCAAAATGTGCCAATTTGTCACAAAGGCTTAGACACCAACTGCAACTTGTATATTTTGATAAGATGCTTCAGGCTGGTCACCATTGCAGTTTGGATCCTTGACTGTTAAAGCTGATACAGGGCAACATCTGATCAACATCATTAATGGCTTTTAGGAAGAGGGGAGCACAGACTTTCATAAGGACGGATTTATTGGCTTTCCTCTTCAAGAGGCCATCATACCTCTTGAGTGACCAAGTTATAATCCCAACCCTCCTGTGTGAGCAGGATTGTTACGGAAGAACTCCAGGCATTCCCAGATTTCTGCTTTAGCCATTTGAAATATGGCTTTTAAGTTGGGTATGAGTTAGGGATGGCACTGACAGCCCTAATAGACAGTCCATTTCGAGGTTACGGAAAATAAATTCACCCAATTGCCCTCTTTGTGCTATTGCTTAGTCTATACTGATGTTACAGTAGAGTGGATTTTTTTTAGCCTTGCGAGGGAGTCAGTTACCCTGCATTAGGTCTGTGACATCAAAAGGCCTGATATAAGCCCAAGATGTCACTCCATCTGGCTAGCACTGGTTCAACTACTCTGATGTCACAGAGGGATTCGAAAACCTAGGGCTAGGCAACTGAATGCTTTCAGAGACTGAGGAAAAACTGAATGAGTATGTTAAATTAAGCTAACTCATTTTTGCCACAGGTTTTCAAAGGACACCTTAAAGGAGCAGATCAGTCAAAAGGTCCCAAAGCTGCTCTCAGGAAAGTCAAACAACTCTTTTTCTTTTTATCAGAGGCAGAGTGGTAAGGATTCCCCTTCAGTTTAAAATCATAATGATGTCATAGAATGTATCATGATATACCAGGTGCTGCAATGCCAAGAGTACTCAGATGTAAACGGCAAACACCTACACACTGTCGCTTTCATTTTAATGGGAATGCTCTCCAATGGTTTGCAGTACAGTACGGGTGGATTCAGCTGCCAGGAGTCATACAGTATCTGCTTAAACGCTTCCTTGCTTGCAGCTGATAAAGTCATAGGGCTGGAGCGTTCCCTGACCACATGGTAGCATCTGCTTTACTTCGGCTCTGCTTCCCTGGATTTCTGAGCTGCAAAAGGATGCTAATGCTGGGCTTAACAAAGCAGTCAGTCACAGACACTCTCCTCCTTATGCAATTTCAGATGTCACAGACGTAAGCTTTTAAGCTGTCACCTGAATCCATCTAAAATTTCAGAACGAAAAGGAGAATAACTTACATGAGCACAATTAGAGTAAAAAAAAACCAAACAGGATGTGGTCCTGCAGATTGTTCAGTAATTGTGTATTCTCTTGACAGCCCTGAGATGGACAGCAAAACAGCTGGTATATTGATCCTCTGATGGACTGCTATGTTTGGGTGGTAGGCTGCATTTGGCTTGGTTGGTCACCCATTGTGGAGGACTACATTTAAGAGCACTCCATTAAAATGACTTATGCAGCAAGAGGCTAATCTGAAAGACAAGATAATCACTGAACAATGGCAGCAGAAAGTATTACTAAAGGTATTTGGTAGGCAGGTTTTATGCTAGCATTAAAGAAAGCATAAAGCTGGAAATGAGAAGAGAGAAGTATGCTCTGCTACTTCCAGTAGCAGAGGCAGTAAGGCTATGTACACCAGTTGCTGGGAAGCATGGGTAGGACAATGCTCTTGCACTCATGTCATGCTTGTGGGTTCCTGATCAACAGCTAATTGCCCACTGTGTAACAGAATGCTGGACTATATGGATTCTTGGTCTGATCCAGCATGGCCCCTCATATGCTCTTAATTATCATGGTGTTTTTTAAAAAACAAACAAACACGTACATACAATTAAAACATCTTAACAATGATGCCAGTTACTAGAGTCTCAGGAAGGTTATTTAGAACTAGGCCTTCACATGGCAAACAAAACAGAAAAAAACAGTAACAATAGATCAGGTTCCATCAAATTAAGTCTAAACCAGCTTTACAGCAACTCCGAATTTTTCATCAGATAGAATGAAGATAGCTCCAATTCTCCAATATATAGAAAGCAAGGTTACATATCAAAATATTTTGTATCACTTTAAATCTCTTCTTTATCCAATCCTAAAACAGATGGGTGTACAGCCATTATCAGCTTGAATCCTTAAATTCTATCACATCTCAGATGAGATACAAATCCCATCTTAAAATGGCAGAAATATTTGCATAGGTAAGAAGTTTGTGTATTGGTTTATAAAGCAATGGATGGAATGTACAGTATTTAATTGTAGAGACTGTGCATGTGGCATTTCTTTCATCTATCCAAATGCAGTATGTGTAATCAAATAAATGATTAACAGGGTGCTAGAACGAGTTTAGTAAGGAATACATCACAGTCAGTGGCTCAGTTCGGACAACACACTAGTCAACTGTGGTCTTAGAACTCCATGGTGGAGTTATTACACCACAGTTGAGAAACGTGTTGTCTGGCGGGAAAACTCCACACAATGGTGGACGTTTTTTTTGAAAACACTCTACCCAGAATATCCACGCTGTGCAGAGAAGAGTTCTTGCACAACTATTGTGTTGTGTGTTGGGCTCCATGGAGATCTCTGTTGCATTTTGACTTTTCGCACTGGGTACAGAGTTCCCTGGTAAGAGCAGCAAAAAGAACAAGTGCTGCTGTAGGAGAGCCTCCACAATTGTTTTTTGCAGCAATTGCTGATGGGCTACCATCAGGAGGACCAGGGGAGGAGAAAGGGTGGAGGAACTGTCAATTAAACATTGCAATGGATTTTACTTATCTCCACGGTAGCCCACAGTCACTCAACAGTGGAGTTAGAACATGTTGTGTGGGGTGAACCCCCTAACAACTCAACCGTTGAGTGGAGTTTTCACACCGTGCTAATGCGTTGTCTGAACTAAGCCAGTTAGTAGTATACATACTGAATTGCCAATGTATATTTTTTAGAAAGAGGAGGGTCAAGTGGGTTGGCTTTTTATATAACTTCAAAAAAAAGTATCACCTCAGAGTGTATGTCTTGGATCTTAGTATAACTTAAGGAAATGCATGGAAGGAAATTTTTATCCTTGTCCTTGAAACATGTTGATCCCACGCTGGCTGGGGGATGCTGGGAGTTGTGGGACTTTTTTCTGTCTTAACAGACATAGGATTGCATCCTGAATAGATTATTATTTATACTTCTTCATTCTTACAAGCAGGCCTTGCACCTCTTTGTCCCGCTGTATACATTTTGCATGCTTTCTTTTTCTACCTATAGCAGGAATGGCTTTAAAATACTCCCGTATAAGGTCTTTTTATGACCAGCACCCATTATGTTTGAGATTAACAGCACAATCCTATATATAACTCCTTAAAATAAGTTCCACTGAGTTCAATGGGGCTTGCTCCCATGTAAGTGGGTAGAGGGTTGCAGCCTTAGTATGGGAATACATGAAGATGCACAATGGACAATTTTCTCTCTTCTTTATCTTTCCAGTGTTACTCCTTTCTGCTTCACTTCATCTTGGCCTAACCCTGCCCTCACAAAAAACAAAGTAGCAAACAAAAATGAAATGCCCATGACTAATAATGACCGAGCAGGGGAAAAAAATCAAATGTATTTTTAAAAATTCCCTCCCCCCCAATGCTGGATCAAACCAAGGGTCCATTTAGTTCAGCATTCTGTTCACAACATGGCCAACCAGCTGATGACGGGGAACACACAAGAAGGACACGAGTGTAAGAACACCCTCTGCTCATGTTCCCCAGCAACCGGTGTACACTGGCATACTGCCTCTGATACTGGAGGTAGCATAGAGCCATCAGGACTAGTAGCCATCAATAGCTTTCTCCTCCAGGGATTTATCCAACCCCCTTTTAAAGCCATCCAAATTGATGGCCATCACCACAACTTGTGGCATTGAATTCCATAGTTTAACAATGTGCTATATGAAAAAGTACTTCTTTTATTTGTCCTGAATTTTTAAGCATCAATTTTTATCGACCGTTTTATATTGCCTTTCTGTCTTAACTTGTCTGCCTTGCTTGGCTCAAGTCCATCCCCACATAAGCATAGAACAACAAACCTATCTAGTCTGTGTCTTTGCTCCTTTAGTCAGAGAAACCTAAAGCTCAGAACTTCCAAGAAGCAAGACTTGATAGTTAAGCTGTTTAGAGCCATTTTCATGAGATGAAAAACTGAAATGAATGCCCATGTTTGACTGGTAGGTAACTTCATTTGTATGAGGATGTAAGGGTAGGTATAGCATGTGATTGGTGAGATTTAATTGTAACTATGTTATTTTTAAGTGAGAGAGAAATGTAGTATTTTATTTATGATTTTTTTTTTAAAAAATTAAATTAATCAATTTTTTAAATCATTGATTTTTATCCATTCCGATTCACTTCTGCTTATCACAGGGACTTGACTTCTTGTTCTCATTGCAGCTCCTTAAAGCAAAACACAGGCCACTTCCAAAGATCTCTTGAATTTGGAAAGTGGCTTGTTGGACAGCACAGAGATGCCCCAGAATCCCCTTCTTTGGATCCTGGCTTTATGTGAAAACAATTTTTGCCACAGATTCACTTTGCTTAATCTCATAGTACAACACTGTAGCATATCTCATTGTGTTGATGGTGCAACTTTTTAGCATTTCTAATTATGTCTTTTTTTAGCCTACTTTATTTCGCAAAAGTCATAAATACACATTTGAAAACTCCTATAGATTGATGAGGTACTTTCAGGAACTGGCATTAGATTATACACCACTAAAATACTACATTCCAGGTTGACAGCCTCTTTAAATGTTTGATAAATGTGTTATATTTGCAATATCATTAGTTTATTCCAGCATTGCCTTAGCCTTAGCAGCTCTGCAGTCTCTCAGGGTGAAAGGGAACAATGCCTATATCAGATAGTATGTCCTTGTTTCTCTTATCAGTCACATTAAGGAAATAGTTGATTGCTCTTTAGTTATCTTACTACCATCTTTAATTTGAATTGCCTGTCCTTCTGATGGATGGATTTAACTTGATAGTGTACAGCCAATATTTTACTACTGGGCAATATGGTTTTAAGATAATTCCAGAGCTGCATTGTGTTGACCCACATACCCACTTCAACACTGATATCCCAGTCATGTCTAGTCAGACATCCTACTGAGTTCAATGGGACTTGCTCCCAGGTTAGCAAGGACAAGATGCAGCATAAGGCTAATTTTGCAATGTGTGAGAAAGTGTTCAGACAATCATATTGTGACCTAGTAAGCCAATATATGAATGAGCTTTGGCTCCTACCATGAAGGGAGTTCCTTCACACCTCCCTTCATGGTGGGAGCAACAAATCAGGATGTATAATTATGATTTATAGGAAACTATGGTTAAAAGCTTTGAAACAAGCTAGGCTACAAACCAACTTCAAAGCTAGGTTTAATATTTTACATTGTTCTGAAGTTACTGCAATTTCCCGGTTTGAACAAAACTATACTTAGTTGAAGACTGCCTGATTTGTTTAGTCCAGTGGTTCCCAAAGTGGGAGGTACCACCCCCTTGGGGGTGGTGGGATTGCATAGGGGGGCATTAAGAGGCAGGGGACGCTTGAGATGGTCTTTTCCAAGAAGCGCCTCTCCAGAAGGTCTTAAAACCCAGGGATGTTTTTATGGGAGAAAGTAGTTTCGTCCCAAGCCATATAGGGGAAGAATCCACCCGTGTATTAATACCATTTAAGAAGAGTCCTTTTAACGGTGAATTGAAATGTTTCAAAAGCACCAAAATGCTAATGAAGAGACATACCCTGCTTGGTGTGCCCTGCCACGCCAGCTGCAAAACAGAGGCGTTCGCTCTCTTTTCCCTCCCTCCCTCGGCAAGCCTGCGGCGGGTGCTTCCCATTTAAAGGGGCTGCGCACAGGGGGCACTGGGCATGAGTTTGTGGAACCAAGGGGGCGGTTACCAGAAAAAGTTTGGGAACCACTGGTTTAGTCCTTCCACAAAGGCAGGTGAGAAAAGGGGTTGTCTGCATGGCTGAAATGCCTGCTCATTTCTCAGTTTATGAAGCCAACATATGATTGTCTGAGCTCTCTGACACACAATGCAAAACAGTCAATGGGCCTGTTCAGACAACATGCTAAGCCATAGCTTGGCTGCTAACCCTTTTGCAGCAAATGGTTACTGAGCATATTTAAACCATGGCTAGGTAGCCACCATGGTTAGGAATGGTTCACACAGCATGCTAAGTCATGGTTCACACGACACTCTAAGCTATAATGTTTAGCTTAATGCTTAACCACCATGGCTTAGCGTGCTGTCTGAACAGGGTCACTGTGTCCAAGACTGTGCTTTCTCTCCCACAGTGCGTTGCTTCAGTTGCAATGCCAAACCAGCTTGGCATTACTGGAATGAATGAGTCCTGTACCTGCACTCTCCCCACTCGGCTCCACTTGCCTAGTAACTTCTTTGTTTTTAGAAAACCACAGTTTGCCCTTTCAAACACAAAGCCCCCTTAATTTTAAATCCATAAAAAAAAAACTGTTGCACAGTTCTTTCGATGCTAGGGAATAATTATTGCCATGTTTCTGAACTGCTAGAGTTGAATAGGATGGCATGATCATCACCTCTCTTTTATCTCAAGAGAGGGGCCTGTTCAGAATACTCCCTCTGGAACATGGCTTCAACCCTAACAGTGTGTAGACTGTTCATTAGGACAGAGGATGTCCCCTGATTCTACAATTCAAGTGCCACAGGGTTTGGATTACATGATCTAGAAGATCACTCATTCACGTAAAAATAGTATTTCCCATTTTGGATGTTGCATTCTATAAATAGAGAGGAAGGCAGAGAAGACCACACAGAAACCCAATCTCAGTGCATGAAGAGGTCATGGGAGTACCACACTACTGCCTGAATCAACAAGCTAAAATGACCATGCACAAAGACATTCTGACTCAACACCACCTTGAATTTTCCCCACAGAGCTATTCAGTTGCTATCTGTGGTTAAACATGGGCATCCACACCTTAGGGAATATTTATAATAATGTGTCTTTCAAATCCTTTGACACTCTCTAGTGTGAAAATGGACTTTCTAGCAGTCAAGTACAGAAGCACTATTAAGCTCAGACTCTGTTTTGGAATGGTCTGAGGACAAAAGTAAACCCAAAGGGGAAAACCCCCACAATCTTGTATGCCATCTGCAATAGAGTATTTCTTCTGGTGACTGAAGAATTCAATAATAGTGACAGAGTAAGAGAGGATTCATTTCACGTTTCTCAGTTCAGTATGTGGCTCCCCTAGAGAGAATAGGGAGTTTCAAAGAATAATATTTTTGCACTTGTCTTAGCAAATTACCTTCTCTGTGGAATGTCTCACACAACATGTTTTAGCACCTATCATATTTGAGAAAATACACACACTTGGGTATATATCTCATTTAGATTCAATGCAATTTAAATATATTCAATATTATGAAGCCCTTGAAAAGGTAAGATGTTTGCTTACACAGTGCAATTTAAAAGCTTCAGTTGAGACTTCCCAACATTTGACTATGTTAGTTCATTTTCAAAATTTCAAACAGACTGTTCATATTCAGTAATAAATCCTATTCTAACAGATTCAAAAGATAAGCATTAAAGTTTCTTTAAGCAACTATGAAAGCTAAAAGACAAACTCGTCAAAAATAAGACTCAGCAGCTCAGATCAAACAACATGTTAGACAACGCAGTGTGCAAACTCCACTCAGCAGTTGAGTTTTTAGGAGGTACTCCCCACACAACATATTCTAACTCCACCATTGTGTGTCTGTGGGATACTGTGGAGTTGAGTAAAATCCATTGTGATGTTTGATTGACAGTTCCTCTGCCCTCTCTACTCTCCCAGTCCTCCCAATAGTATCCCATCAGCCATTGCTGCAAAAATAAATAAAAAAATAACGACAGCTCAGCACTCTTGCCAGGGAACTCTGTTCCCAGTGGGAAAAGTCAACTCAATGCAACGGAAAATTCCACGGAACCCGCCACACAACACGCAACACAACAGTTGTGCAGGAACTCTTCTCTGCGCAGCATGGATATTCTGCATGGAGTGTTTTCCAAAAAAACTCCACTGTTGCATGGAGTTTTCCCACCGGACAACACATTTCGCAACGGTGGTGTAAAAACACCATGGAAAAATGTGTTGCCTGAACCGAGCCAGGTTCTCTCCAACACAGAAGATTATTGAAAACTGAACATCATTTAGCAGAGATGATTTCTTTTTTTACGTTTTCCAGGAAAAGTTAGATACAAAGTGAATCCATACAAAATTAAACCAGAATTTGAGGGAAATTACATTGGAGATACCAAAGAAGCTTATGTGTTTAGACATAAGTATTTCACTTCATTGGAAATTAACGAACATTACACTGTCACAGTTCTGGCTTAAGCCAGCTACTTTGGCTTGTAAAAATAATAATACAGAAATCATTTTCTCTCTCATTAGCTTTTGTTTAGAAGTTTAAATGATCTAGTATGATTTTGTGAATTTCAGACATTTTGATGCATGGCTATTTTGATCTGACAACTTATAACTTCGAGTAATTGGGGGTTTTGTGTGCATTCCTTGAGTTCCTTGTTTCTTTTTACACTACATATTTCTACTTAAAAACAATAACCAACTATAGTGCATATTTTCTTTAGTTGGACCTTTATATTTAAAATTCATGACCTGCTGATATTTGGTCTATTAGATCCCTCCTGGTTTCTAAGAAATCCCTCAAACACATAATTACTCCAATCTGTGTTCTCTTAATTATATTATTATTTATATCTTTCTTCATTTCTGCCTTCTTCTTTTTTCTTTCCCGTTCCCTTTTTCTTCTTCTTTTTCTTAATTAATTAGATGGTAATGTTTCAGGCAGGGCCTTTAATTTTTGTACAGTGCCAAGTTTCTACAGGCACATAACAACATCAACCTCTGAATAGGAGGCCGCCAAATCCATCTCAAATCTTTTTAACTATGACTCACTGCCGGAACTGAGCTAAAACTAGGACACTCAAGTAAAATTAAGGAGGGTCCTAGTGTTTATTTTATCATGAGCTGGCAATGACCACCTGTAAGCACAATCCTGCTGCCTACACCTCATCGCTAAACCCTAGTTACATTTTTTCAGTTGCACAGGGACTATAAAGAATATTTGGATGTCAATCATATAATAAGCACTTTGGCATAAAAGACTTTGGTTCAGACACATTGACTTCAGCTTGAAGGTCTTTCAAGAATTCCTTTATCTAAGATTCCTGCAGAGTGATAAAAAAAGCACTTGCAATTCTTATCAATATGTTTTCTAATCACAAAGGCCCAAGATGCCAGCATGTAATTTGGCACTGTTTCAAAACTGCACATAAGTATCCCACAGCTAAAATGAAGACCGAGAGTAGCTAAGAAACTGCAATATAGATCATTTCCACACAAAAGAAGTGCTTTATTCTATTTACAGAAGCTGATTTAATCTCCAATTAAAACCAACAATATGGGACACAATGACCCTGGCAATATGTGACACAATGACACCAGCAGCATGGAGCTCTTTAGATTGCCTTGCCCAAAACATCCTCAAAAAAGAGAAACTACAAAGATACAGATGCACATGGAATCCAATGTAAGCTATATTGATGTAGTCAAATACACGCAAACTTAACATGAATATCAGATTTCAAGATTCCATCAGAAAAACACAAATGGTACAGCTTCTAGACTTATCCACGAACTTTGATATCATTATTTCATTGGTACTAAATATAACGCTGCCAGAAAAGCCAAAGAATATTCTGCTCAATAATGAAAAGGAAGCACAGGTTTGGTTCCTTTAGTTCTTCTCCACCTTCCAATATAACTTCTTGTTAAATGTCTTTCTATAGTTAGAAACTGAACAGTCACATTCCACCAAATACATTAATTGACAATAAATCCTTTTGGGTCATTATACCAATCATATCCAAAATTCAGCTGCACAAAGAATACTCCAGCTAAGCCAGCAAATATTATTCATGTGATAATCACTGCACATTACAGGCATCACTGTAGTTTCGGTTCATTGAACAGTTAGTAGCATAAGCTTAATTTTTACACAATGCTGCGTTAATTACATGGTATGCTTGCTGTTATTTCCTACGACCTGACAAAACTATAATGAACATTTTATGATACAGACAGATGAGTAACTCCCTTGTTTTTGTTTACAATTTGTCCTACTGGGTTTTTTGAATGTAAAATATCTGAATGAAGGAGAAAGGTACATGATATTTGAGCAGGAGCAAAACACACACACCCCAGAGCGAGTTTTTATGGAGTTCTATGAAGATACATATGAAAAGATACATAGGCCCCAGTGTCAGGAGCAAGTCCATTCTCCCTAGTGTGAGGCTACGGGCTCTTGCAGCTTCAATCACACTTGGAAGAAGGAGACATACATCATTCAAGACAGGAAGTGGCGGAGGAAATCCTCTAAGATTCTCCTGGAGTCAAAGCAGAATCTTTCCAAGAACTTATTGGATAGGATGGTCAAGCTCACAGATCACCCTCCAACACCTCACCCCCAGGAATTCAGTCTTTGTCAGAGGGGGAGGGAACATCGGAGTTGAGAAACCACAGAGTTGAAAGGTTGTCACACAGAGGAGGGCCAGGATCTCTTCTCAATCATCCCAGAGTGCAGAACACAGAATAATGGGCTCAAGTTAGAGGAAGCCAGATACTGGCTGGACATCAGGAAAAACTTCCTGACTGTTAGAGCTGTATAACAATGGAATCAGTTATATAGGGAGGTTGTGGGCTCTCCCACACTAGAGGCATTCCAGAGGCAGCTGGACAACCATCTGTCATGGATGCTTTAAGGTGGATTCCTGCATTGAGCATGGGGTTGGACTCGATGGCCTCATAGGCCCCTTCCAACTCTACTATTCTATGAGAGTCCACTACAGAGTTAAGCAAGTGGATTTGAGAAGGAGTGGGAGGCATTTTACTAGGTTGGCCACTCAACAGAAGCTTCACCTTGAAGAGCCTCCCTTAAGGAGGGATTCAGTAAAAGTCTGTTAGGCACTGCAGAAAACTATCCATTTGGTTGATAGGCAATTGCCTTGCTTCGTTAGACTAATTAAGCTTAGAAGATAGCTCCTAGCCTTCACACTCCCTTCAGGTGTGAAGAGATGTCTATTTACTGAATAAAGCTTTGTAGATTGCACAGCAGACCTCTTTATTGTCTCACATCTCAGCAGGAGGGCTTAGAATCATGACAACAGCTTGCAAACAATGGTGTAGCTATTGTACAATTAAAAGGGAATTCAATTCGTTTCAACAACAGCTTCACAAGAAGTGTACAGGAGGTAGACTGATGGGGCACCAGTGAATTTCTGGGCTATTGCCTAGTGCCTACTGGGATTCTTGCAAAGCAAGCACAGGCAGCTTGATCCTGCCATTGCCATATATCGCACTGGGCAACTCTTGAACTGCACATTGTTTTGCTTTGGCTAGGAGGTAGGAAACTTGGCTAGCATGACAGAACTGTAGGGAAGTGGCTCCTGCTCCTACCGCCATGTCCATTTTAGAGGTAGGAAATAGAAGAGACTTGAGCCTCCTTTACGCATTCATCATCTGAACAGGATTCAATGGGATTAAAGGGAAGCAGGACTACACTGCTGCCCTCGCCCCTCATGTTGTGCAGCTTCCACGGCCCCACCACCAACATCCATGCGTTGAGTGTGGATGTCTGCCTAGGCAATTAGAATTTCCATGCATTCTGCAGCTCTGTGTATCTGTGTAGGCTTCCCCACTGCAGATGTCCACTAGTCAGAGCCAGGGAAGCCATGTGGTATGGCAGGTGGAGCCAGAAGCATGGCCCTGCTTTCCTTTCATTGTGTGGAGCTGGGGCTTTGCAGTGAATCGAATCTGTTTCCTCTGGCACTATGACAGCTTTACAAAACAAAGCGATTACACAAATTTGAAGAAGAAATGGGACTTCCATATTCAGAGGAAATATACAGAGTGTGTTTCGGATCCCAGCCATGTTCTAGTCACAGTGCTGAGTTGACCATAGCATTAAAACACACACACACACACACACACACACACACAGAAACAATGATGCTAAGTTCGGACAACCATCTCCAAGTATAACATATAAACAAAGCTCAATACTATCTGAAAGTGATCTGACCAATCAAAATTCATCTCCCATCACTAAAAGCTAAGGAAGTTGACACCACAGGTGTTTTCAGTAGTATTGAATAGCATGAACTTAAGCATCACATTTTCTCTACGGTCTATTACTCCTATAATAAGCAGGAAATTACATTTCGGTTCATGGAAGGTTTTTGTGTGTGTGTGTTTTTGAAAAAGTAAAGCATTTCACATTAGCAAATAGAATGCCACTAAAAGGACCAAGCAGACTCACCAAGCTCATTGAGGCTCTGAGCAGCTTTTGTTATCTCTCTGCTTCCTCCCTGCAGCTGCCCTTGAAGTCTCTTGCTGAGATACAAGATGCGTATTATTCTCCGCAGCAAGTCACAGGCAGCCTTGATAGGAAAACATAGCTTAAGAATATAGCCAATATGTCTGATCATTATACCGTTTTAAGTACCAACTGTGGAAACACTGTACACATTTTTCTGGGCTTACAATACGAGCTTGATCATATTACAGTTCAGTTCATGGTTTGATATTGTCTGGCATGTGCTGTCGTTAAACGCACGCCACAGAAGGTTGTAGTTACAAGCTACCCTGCAGGGATGGAAGGGCATTTAGTCATAAATACAGAATGAGAGAATATCATAGGATAAAGCTTGAAATTCGGCTCTGTCAAAACCATGGAGAGTTTTGCTATGGACTTCAATAGGAGCAGGACTGGATCCAAAATTTACATCTTTTCTGGAAATAACCCAGGATGTTTATATTCAATTTCAAGGCCCCAAAATGAATGCCGGAGACGGGAACTAATTCTGCATGCAGAAATTCACAAATCAGCAGAACGCACAAATGTTAGCTTCCTCCACTGGATCTTTTTTCTTTAAGCAGTCATCCTACGTGCCCCTTAAAAATAACCTGGCTTAAAATAGTATCTGAATGCAATACTACTACATTAAAGAATATACTCAAAATATCTTAAAACTGAATCCATTTATTCCTCCATCAAACACACCAGGTTAAAGCTTGGTTTACTTCATATAAGAACAAACTGGGGCAAAAATATCTGGCTTTTTGAAGTCTAATGTTATAAATATGGCATAGTCACTCAAAAACTGTATTTAGATCATGATCCAAACAATATAGACATTTAGACCTAGTTCAGCTGTAACGCTAAACAAGGAATGAGGAACATCTGGCCCAGGCCGGCTCCTCTTTGGCCCACAGGCAAGGCCAGAGCAACCAAATGCTCAGTAACTTCACACTCAGATGGTACTTCAAGAAGTCATCTGAGATGCTGAGGCCGGAGCTCAGCTGGCTCCTGGGAGCACCCGGCGGAGTGCGCTTCACTCTTCCTTCGCCTTCCCCATGTGAGAAAGGTGAAGGATGAGCAAAGCTGCCTGTGCACTCAGCCAGTGTGCCCAGGAGCTGCCTGAGCTCCAGCTTCAGGGCTCTGCTGATTTCAGTTGTTTGAGATTCTACATATCAGCTCATGTGTAGACATTTGGCACTCTCTATTAAAGGGTATCAGCAGTCGTGATCCTAATACATCAAAAGGGGAACCTGGGTAGTATCCAATAGAGTGGTGCACGCATGGCGAGCCCCACCGGCCCTGGTCGATGCACGCATGCCCAGCCCTGCCAGTCCAGGTCCGCATGCAGCCCCTGCTGTGTATGGATGTGATACTGTTCTTCCTGGAGCAAGCCCCGATATGTGTGAAAACACTGGTTTCTGGAAGGGGTGCAACCTGCCCCTTCCAGAAATCAGCATTTTTGCATGTGGAGTATAATCACCGCTGCACGTGGACCAGGGCCTGGCAGGTCTTTCCATGCATGTATCACTGCTATTGGATACTAACCCATGTGATTAGAAATCTGAGGACTGAATGGATTTTGGGGGGAGGTTGGGGATTTATGTTTGTTTAGACTGTTGTAACCTACACAAGTTGTTAAAAACACACACCAAAGACATCTGAGACACGTGCTTCATTGAAAATTGCCTAGTGACAAATAGTCTCTCCAATTTCGTAACAATTTTCTATATTATAGAATATGCACTTCAGACATTTTGACGGTTAACATATTCTGTTGAGAGCACTATCTCTGCCACTGGAAAAAAAGAGAAGTATATGCAGATCTTTTTGCTTTTATTGAAACACATTGTAGGCGCAGCCTAAAATATAGTTAACTGACACAAGCTCTTAATCGTTGCACAGTTCGAGTACTGTAAAGCTGGGGCAATTTCAGGGAAAAATATGTATTATAATTGTCAAGAGTTCTAGAAGTGCCAAAACATGTCGAAGAGTGGATCAAGCAAAGCCTAACCATTAGGGCAAAACTATTGCTAGTGCACAGACACTGGAACTGGCAGAATTGGGTAGTTAAATTTTAAAAGACAATGGTGTTTAAGCTTGCTATACAAACCATAGTTCCTTGCAAATAAAATCCAAATAAAAACATCATTATGCTTTGCTTGCTCCGCACCATTTAAGTGCAGCTACCAATTCCATCACACTCAAATAACAAGCTACTATTGCAATATATCTTGGTGCAGATGGTCAAGCAGTCCTTATAGTTTAAAAAAGGGTAAAAGGAAATACATTGGAATTAAGATTCTATGGTGGCAACTTAACACTGACTATTGCTATGGTTGAAAAAGTCAGATTTGCACAGGTTACAGTAAAATACCATTTGGGAACAAGGATACAAAACTGGAGAAAGCTGTTGGTAATGAACTACCTAGGACTCTTTTTTTAAAACCAGGTATCAGTCAAAATGTATTGATCTGATTGACAACAAGCTTTTACAACATTTTGCCAAGGGAAGCCTTTTAAAGGAGTGTTTACATTGCTAAGTATTCTTTCATATTTGGTTTCCCAAAGTCCTGGAAAATTGCATATTTGTTCAACTGCAATTGGTGGGAATCAGAGAGAAACAGACACCTAACTCTAAACTAAAGAGGCTACAGCAAAAACCCAAGAAAAAATAACCCCATTAAAATCCTTGATTGAAACGAGCAATAATAAATAAGTGGGAAAGGCCTCACAGAGATGCACTACACATCCGTATTGAGAAACTTTTTTCTGCTTACAATTATTTTTCTCTCTTTACAAGAATTTTTGAAGTATTCAGTATACATATTCAATAGTTTCAATTATTCATTCTGGGAGTGTTTCCCACTCCAACCAGTAACCATAGCAACACTCTACATCCAGCCAGAAGAAAGACTACACAGTTATCTCTGGCCACCATTAATCCTTGTTCAGCTCAAATGTTGAAGATGCAAAGAAACACTTTCCAAAATGCTTCCTATACAACACGTCTCCTATTCTCATAATTATTATATTCCTTCCATTTTAGAGTATCACTAGATAAATAGCTCTTTGAAATACTATTTTGCAACCAAAAGAAAGGTATTTCTGGGAAGTAAGAGAAGACGGATATAATGGAACTTACCTGAAGCCTTGCTAACTGCGCAGTGCGAGACACTATTTTGCTGTATGGATCAATAATTTTGCCTCTGATTCTAATGAAAAATGAAATGTGTTTTAGAATTCATGGTAGTACACAAGAATTTGGAACTTCTGGTGACATTAATACAGATGGCATACCTGTCAACAGTACTTTGCAGGGCACTAATTCTGGTCTGCATCATTTCAAGAACACCTGCATGAGAGATTATTAAACAGAGAAAATCAGTATTTCAGCAGCAGAGACAGGACAGAAAATGAACTTAACCTGAACTTAAAATCATAGAAGTAGCTTCAAAATATTTAAATCTTTAACAATTTCTATAGCATTTCCCAGTGTGCAAAGAGCTTTATTGTTCTTATCACATTTACAGTGTCATCCTAATTTTATTCTTTACTCATACAAATCCCTTTCAGTCCAATGGGACTTACTTTCTTCTAAGTATGTTTAGCACTGAAACCTTACAGAGCAATCCTATACATGCCAACTGAGATGTAAGCCCTATTGAGTTCAATGAGACTTACTCTCAGGTATGTGTTATATGACTGCAGCCTTAATCATACAACCAACTTTGTTAGAGTAGTCAGTTGGAGAAATGTTGACTTGACCAAAATTACCTAGGTTCATGTTTGAGTGGGAATTTGAAGCCATGCCGCTCACATTCCAATCCAAAACTGTACCTAAAAGCCTAGCGATTGCTTTAGCAAACTGAAATCTGAAGTTGCTTACTTAAAAGTACCTACTGTTGTTGACAGTTCTGTAACTATTAATAGTATTATGCTACATTTACAAGGGCTTTAGAATCCATTATTTTCTAGAAAAATCAATCTTAGTACTTAGTACACAATAAGTACTAAGAGAAAATACGATAACCGGTTCAAGGCATACAGGGAATATTGATTTCCCTACTGTTATGACTCCTTGTATCTGTATTCAACAATCAACACTACCAAGAGATTTTTCCTTACTCCACAAATCCCAGTATTCCCCAGATGACACAGCCAAATACAATGTTAGGAAATCAATTAGATTTTATAATTCTTACAACGTACGCCAAAACAAGTTTACTTGGAAGCTAGATGCACAAAGTTCAGTGTAAATAAATTTAGGATTGCAACCTAACAATCTGGTTCTTTGCATATTTACTCTCCAATATCTAGGAGGGGAGCTCCAATGACAAAGCATCAAGATAATACGAAATTAAGCAGACAAATGCCCATGCAACAAAAACGCAAGTGCTACTTGCCCATTTAATTCATCCTTTAATAATTAGCAGCTGAAGCTGAAACAAAGGCACAACAAAGGGAGCTCAGTCCCAGGAGGTTAATCCCTTAGGAATTTACAATTCAGGAGTTAAAATCAAGAGAGAAAATCCTGTAGATATGTACAAGTCTTGCAGCTTTGTTCTAGCAGAGATGTCTTGAGCAGATACAGCAAACCTCAACCAGATAGCCAGACGAAACCCAAGTTTGGAAAGGTTTTTTTTTTAAAAAAAAAAGGAATATATAGCTGGGTGGATACTATTTTGCTCATGCGACATTTGTAGGCTTCCCATAAACATCCTAGTTGGTCCCTGTGGGAACAAAATGCTGGACTGGATAGGCCTTTGGTCTGATCTGTCAGGACTCTTCTCATGTTCTATATCAGGGTTACTGAATTTCAAGGCCACAGGCCAAATCTGGTCTACCTGTGAGCCAAATTCACCCCCAGGGTGCCCTGGATGGCCCTGCCTCTTCCCCAGGTCCCTTAGAAGGCACCCATTCCTTGGGGGATAAACAGCCAGACACCTTTCCACACTGAGGATATATTGCTAATACTTGGTGATTTGATCATTAGACACATAGACAACTGCATTTGTAAAAGGCATGCAGATTACATGGTTACTTGTCTGTTTTGTGTGAAGGTTGTAGATGACAAACGCTGTCTAGATAGCCTGGTAGAGTCAACGGTTGTGGTGCATGTTGGCACCAATTATGAGTGCAAATGTTCTCTTGCAGTACTGCAAGCCAAATTTAAGTTGCTATGTAGGAGGCTGAATATCAGAACAAGGTAGCTTTTTCTGAAATGGTGTGAAAGTTGCACAGCCAACTAGACACGTGAAGCTGAAGGTCAATATGAGAATGACATGTGGTTTAAAAAAGAGGAGGTTACATTTGTTAGACACTGAAGACATGCTCCAGTTAAATCAGAATGGAACAATACTGCTGGTGCTTAACATTAAAAAGGCAGCACAGCAGCTTTTAAGCTGACCTTTTAAGGAAAGTCAACAGGAAATGGGGAGTTTCCAGTTCAAGATGAAACACCCCTTGAGGATAGGGGTTTCAAATCATCCAAATAGGGATATGGTTATAAACCACAAGCATACTGTAGAACATGACAGCCAGTCAAAGAGGCCAAAGGGTCATAGGTTAAAGTGCAACCTCCAGAGATATTTAGATTTGGTTCACATGTAAGACAACCCAGAGTATGTGTTGAATCATGGGTTGTGGTTGAATCACAGGTTGTCATTACGTGCGAATCCAGCACTATGGTTTAACTATGACCCTGTTCAGATGGCATGCTAAGCCACGGTGGTTAAGCATTTTGAGCTAAACATTATGGCTTAGTATGTTGTGCAAACCATGACTTACCATGTCATGTGAACCATTCCTAACCATCATGGCTTCATAACCATGGTTTAAGAGATAGACACCATGCATAGGTGTTTCTATGCTAACACTAAATGCCTCTGAGCTGAACAGGGAGTTGGCTTTAAGGGAAATCATATAGTGGACATAACAGGAATCTGGTGGAATTAACGTAATTGATAGAATGCAGTTGTCTCTGGATAGGAAGGACAGGTAAGGATATTCTGGGAACACTGTACATCAAAGAAACTAGAAAGCCACCAGAGAATCACTGTGTGACAATACCAGGCCTCAAAAGTAATTTTATACTGTCCAAAATACTCAGGGTGATCTTGAGATGGAGAATGAAATCAGGGAGGCATGCAAAGGAGAAAGCATTGTAGTACTGGGCGACTTTTTACCCTCACATCAGCTAGGTAAATGCACATTCTGGTCACAACAAAGATATACAATTTCTAGATATCTGAAATGACTGTGCTTTAGAATATTAGGCCACAGAACCAGAGGGGAAGTGACCCTGACTTAAGCCTAAGAAGCCAGGACCGCCTGCAAGATGTGTTGCTGAATCAACTGGAAACAATGAGCACAAACATAATTTATATATAAGTCGGAAGTTGCCAAGGAAGTCCAACAGAGTCAGATTTGACTACAAAAGAGGAAACTTCCATAAAATAAGAGGATTGGTAAACAGGCAGTTGAAAGGAACAAATCACTCCAGAACACTTGGGGATTATTCAAAACCACAATAATAGAAGCTCAGCTAGGATGTACACTGCAAATCAGGAAAGGTGCCACTGTGTCCAAGAGGTGACTGCCACACACCCAACACTTCAATACTTGGGCCATTGACTTCAGTGGGATTTACGTGCACATGTGTGAGGGGACTTAGATTATATTGTGTAATCTACTACTCTTGTAAATCTCACTGACTTGGATAAATCAGTAAATGGCTTTACATACTATATAAAACTGGACAATGAAGAGTTTAAGCTGCAATAGTATCTTCATAACAATTAACCTCAAGCTTAAATGGCTAGGAGAAAAAATTCCCCAAGATTTAAACATCTTAATAAATTTGAAAAAATATATCCAAGCTATGGGATTATACTACCAAAAGTAGCATTGATATTTTCTCAAGATAATAGCCACATTTCAGCATATTTTATTCAATGTTAATCTTTTATTATAAATATACATACCACAACTCAGGTTTTTACATTATCAGTAAAAACTCATGTACAAAATCAAATGCCTGTAGGAGTCTAATTCTATATATGTATCTAAGTAGGCTCAAAAAACCAGGGTGACATAACAAAAATTTGTCAACCCACACTTTTGTCAAGGTTTAGTCATCTATACATCAAGGAGGTAGGATTCGGGTGGAGGGGATGCATTTAATATGATGTGGAACATAACTGAAATAGGGTTGTTACCTGTTCATAATCTTTATGGACTATTCAATTTTTAAGAGCTCTGATCATAGTAACCGGGACAGCCTTGGTGGATGACCTGAACTAGATGTGGGGAGTGTTCCCCTGTTGGTACTATCAGTCATGGTATCTTTCTGGCACATTTGGCTAGTATGAGACTTAGGGGTACTGCATTGCAGTGGTTCCAGTCCTATTTGACTGACCATTCCCAGGAAGTAGTGATGGGAGTTTATTGCTCAGCCACCTGTTGAGCTGTGTGGTTCCTCGGGGCTCAATTTAACCACCACCACCACCCCGCTTTTTTAAACCATCTATATGAATTTTAGGGCTGCCTTATTTTTACATCCTCTCCACAATATAGTACATATTATTTCTTCTATAATTATCCCATTCAAGAGTCCAAAAATTATGTCACAATATTCATACAGTTCCTGCACTTTTATGATATAAGGCAGATACAGTACTTCACTCAGATGATGTACAAAAATTATACAATTAACATCTTTAATATAATACAATACAAATTAAGTATCTAAGAATAACCACATGGACACATTTTCAGTAAATGAACTAATCAAGTTTAGAGTTTCTAGTCTCTATCATTACTTGGATACAACATCAAGACTCTTCATGAATACGGGGAGAAGGGAAGATATGGGGGGGTCACTCATATGATGCCCTAATCATTCCTCACACCCCATGGTCACAATCCAGGCCCTTTAGGAAAGAGAGCAGACACTTAACCATATCTTTTTAAAGTAATTAAAGCCAAAGGCTCACTAAGTGATCTAGACACTTTGGGGATCCGGATGGAAATACCTCTTCTGCTTTTTGGGTGGGGTTGCAAGTTTTCATTTACCATGTATTTATATGCACATGGATGCAAGTTGTCAACAGTGAGAACTAAATCCACCAAATTTCTTTACATGGAACCTTTGATGGTCAATGAGACCTGTACATTCATTTCACACATAAAGTTTAAGTTTCTGGAAAAATGAAACCAGAGTCAGTCACAAAGCGAACTGTTAAGAGCCTGTGCTTCAAATGTTGCCAGGATATTTGTGACTGTTTCCTTCAGCTTGGCTTCTGTTTGCTCAAAATTCTTCCTAACAGTCCAAATTGTGGAGAGGATGGCTTGGAAGTCAGGATGAACAAAGAATGAACTCTTGGATGAGGTGATATTTCTGGGCTCCAGTTTGTCTAGGTTACCATTTACTCCAACAAAATAGCAACTTGTTCAATAGCCATGGAAGCATATTTTCTGTGTTTAAGCAGCTCAGTCAAACATACACCATGAATGAGCAGCTGTTGAACAGCAGTGTCCAGATCTGATCCAAACTGTTAAACAATAGAAATAGGTATTAGGGCTGTGCAAATCTGGGCCTCGGATTCAATAATCAAATCATGCTGCCATTTCATGACAGATCTGCCATGTTAATTCACAGCCCTAGGCCTCCGTAAAGAAGGAACAGCCCACAACTCCCAGCATGCACTGCCTGGGAGGGCTGAATCTACCAGAGCCCAGGGACAATGGGCACTCGTGTCCTCCCTGCTGCTGCCACCACAATCACCCGCTCACAAGCATGATTGCTCGTTCACCACTGCCCGCCGCTTGATCTCCCACACCCTGATGCGATCCAGGATACTCCAGTCTCTGGAGGGATCCTCACGTACTCAACAGGTGCCCCGCAGCCGCCTGCTTCAGCTCTCAGGAGAAGCAGGCAGCTGAGGAGGGCCTGTGGAACATAAAAGGACACACACACACCCAGCATCCTGGATCATGTCAGGGAGTGGCGAACATGGCGGCAGGCAGCTGATCGTGGCAGGTAGCGAGCAGGAGATCAAAGTGGCAGCAGCGTGGAGGACACAAGTGCCCATTGTCCCTGGGCTCCAGTAGGTTCAGCCCTCCCAGGCAGTGCATGCTGGGAGTTGTAAGCTGTTCCTTTTTTACAGAAGCCTAGGGCTGCGAATTAAAAGGGCAGATCCATCAAGAAATGGCGGCTCTGTCAGGAAATGGCCGTTGTGATTTGATTATTCAAATCCAAGGCCTAGAGTTGCAGAGCCCTAATAGGTATGTCTCCATTTGAACTTTTTTTCCTTTGGGTAAGGAAAAGGCAAAAAAAGTTAATTTAGGCCTATATGATAGTGGAGGCAAAATTTAATATCTTCAGCAGCTAAAATTTTTTCATCTGTTTTTGGCATTCAATTCCCAATTGGGAGTAAAGAGGCTATATATATATATATATTATGCCTCAGGTTGCATTTACATGTTCTACCATCTGCCATGTTAGAGGAGACTCAACAAGAGTTTCCTTGCAATTGTATTATCCTTTGGTTCCAGGGATTTAGAGACTGTACGGCATCTTACTATACTGTAGATTCTTTCAGGATATTACGAGATAACCAATTATGCCTCTATTATCTAAGCTGCCTGGCAAAGACAATTTGTTTTATGTATCTTATTGTTTAGCTGACATCATCCCTATAATTGCTGAAAAGACTGCTACATTTTTTTTCTGCTGCAGTTATATTAACTGAGTCTGAACTTGCTCCTGATTTGTCTAGCATTGATAGTATACTGCTCTTTACGTTTCTGTGTGTGGTGTGTGATCACGTTTCTGTGTGATCACGTTTCTGTGGTGGTGTGTCATATCAATTCTTGTGTGTGTGTGTATGCATATATATTTTGTACAGCTTGTATTCTAAATCTGGTCATGGAGAATAATAAACAGTTTTGATCTGAGCTACTTCATGGTTCTGACCCAATTCAAGGTTCCAACCACCTGCTTCATGGCCATCTGGGCAGCAGAACCAACACAAGACATAGATATTATTATTTTATTTATTACATTTCTATACCACCCCATAGCCAAGCTCTCTGGGCAGTTCACAAAAATTAAAAACCCAAGGTACAGTGTAAAATAATATAAAAGCTTAAAACTACAGTATAAAAATATGACCAGAATAAAACATGGCAGCAATGCAGAGATTTAAAATACAGAATTAAAATAGCAGAGCTAAAACACTAGAATGCTAAAATGCTGGGAAAATAAAAAGGTCTTCCCCTGGCACCAAAAGAAGTACAACATCAGCACCAGACAAACCTCTCTAGGGAGCTTATTCCACAGCCGGGGTGCCACAGCAGAGAAGGCCCTCCTCCTGGTAGCCACCTGCCTCACTTCCTTTGGCAAGGACTCCCAGAGAAGGACCCCCTGAAGATGATCTTAAGGTCTGTGCAGGTTCATATAAGTGGTTGATGATCCTTCAGATAACCTGGCCCCAAGCCATTTAGGGCTTTGAATGTTAATACTAGCACTTTGAATCGGGCATGGACTGGCAGCCAGTGCACTGGAAAAGTCCTGGAACAATATGTAATAATATGTAGTCTAAAAATAATACGTAGAATATGTAGTCTGAAATCTCCAACTTGAGACTCAGTGACAGGAGTGGCAGTCAGAGCCACCTCCAAAGGAGTTGACTGCTCTTCTGGAAAGAGCATTTTGATTGCTCTTTCCAGAAGAAGTTAGATAGCACAGCAGCAGAAACGTCTAGAGGTAGGCAACAGTCTGCTTGCCTAAGTCTTCATAGATAACCAAAGTGTGTTTGCCATTCACACATGAAACTACTTGAATAAAGAGCTAAATAAATGCTGAAAAAGGGCAGTATCTATGACCATGGAATCGGTACCATGCTACCTTGATGCCAGTCTTCAAAGGCTCATGTTCAGAGATTGTAGGAATAATTCCAAAGGCTTCATACCAAGACTTCTGTAGCTCTTTGAAGAAATGGGACACTTTCCATCAATGGCATAATCCAGTGTCTCTACAACACATCACAGCAGCTCTTCACCAACTGGGACATCCCCAATGGCACCTCTTCTCTTCACAATATCCTCTTCCTTAATCCATCTGTCCTTATCAAATACTACAACACTGTCAGCCTCCAGGTTCAGGAACATAGCCTTCAGCCCAGAAGAGAACTCAACCCTTTCTTCTGCTTGAACATTCCTCAGGCCATATACACATGGTAGGCTTCTTCTAGCTCTATTCTTCTCAAGGACAGAGGATACTTCAGCAGCAGCACCTTTCAATATACTTATTTTAGGGGAATGGACATTTCTTGTTGCAAGAAGGCAGCCTGCTGAGACAGGGAGTGAATGATGGTGGAAGCTGTGCACGTGGACAGCACCATAAGCAGAATGGGGAGGTGGTATCACTTCGTAATACTACTGTCATTGCCACCACCAAACCCAGAGAAGGCATACAAAATGGCTGCCCCACTTTCATATTTTAGAACCTCTACACACTGGTCACAGTAAGATCACTAGAGGAGTATCGTAATGTGACAAAACACCATGTGTGATAGAATCCCCACCAAGTCTAGTTTATTGCTGACATTTCAGGCTCTCCACCTCCTCAATGTAGAGCACATTTGAAGTTAGCAATTACAGATGTGCAGCGTAGAAAACTGAGTTTAAATAAAAAGATATCCTACAAAGTAATTAATAACCTCCAGTTCAGTAACATGCTTATGATTAATGCTTTTAAATGGACTTTAAAAAAAACTGTCTAGAATTACAAACATACCCACCTTCACATAATGAGTAAATAGGAATGCTGATTACAGGCATGCAAGTCATTCAGTGAATCACATGAACTACAAATATAGGAAAATGAGAGAAAAGAAAGTCTAATATAATATTTTTCAAATGCTAAAAATATCAAATAGTTTAGTTCAGGCTAACTTAATATTCATATCCTACTTTTCTATAAACTCAAAGTAAAAAATAAATAGAAAAATACAACAGGGCCCCAAACACACACACGTGCTATTGTATTTGAATTACTTAATTTGCACTGTGAATTTTATTAAAAACTTCAGTTCTCAAATCTGCAGTTCATGTAATTCCTTGAGCACCGTATATTTCCGCCAGTTGTTTTCTATGTAAATAACACTCCTATTTAGCCAGAAAAGGATCTGTAGAAAATTAGTCTATGAACAGCTCCACCTGCTGGCAATTTAAGAACCTACAATAGAACCTGAAAGTAAAGGAAACTGCTAGATATATTAAGAATTGGTAAAATTAGCTTGCTTACTGAAATTATGCAACTAAAACATAACAAGACTTTCATACACCTTTCAGGAGTGCAACTTTAGACTTTGGCAAGAATGCTTGCAATATCTGTCTGGTACAGCACAGGATTCTGGGCAAGCATCCTACAAGTTAAAGAGATATGAATGAGCATGTGTTGAGTCAATTCAAAGTTTTCCTATCTTGTGGGGCAGACACATAGTTATAGCTTATTATAACAAGGGGATAGTGGTTTACTTGAACTATTAGTCAACCAAGTTCTTCTGATCGGTATTGCTCCCTGCCAGAATCCAACATTATTCTTAGTCTTTTATTATAATGGTGGGGATACAAATGACTGCTCATCTAATTCTGCACTCTCAAGAAAACTTTGGGCTGGTGTTTATCAAATAGCAGCTCTCCATGCTGCATGGGAAATTGCTTTTGGAACTTATGAGACCTTTCTAAAAAGGGTTGTAATATGGTGTAAAGGTGCACTGTTCAAAGAAAAAGTATCATATATCCTATTAGGTTCGTTAAGTGTGATAGATTATTAATCTTTTTATCATATCACGAAAGCTTGCAAATAAGTCCTGACAAAATTGTAGAGTACAGACTACAGCATAAGGGATAAATGGGATCAGATTTTTGTTTAAGTATCTCAGATAAGTGGTGGATTTCTACATCCTGTTTGGAACTTACGATATTCCAGACAAACTAAAAAGAAACACTTTGTATAAAATGTTTGACTTGTGTTATTACACCCAGTTTAAGATCAGAAGAATGTACAGTACTGTTAATTCTAACTGTTGAAGATATAACCAAACGCAAGCAAGTTTTAAGCATATCTGGTGGATGTGTAAAATATAAATTATAAATGATATATTTCAAGATATATTAAGAACACAATTAGCATAAAGCAGCAAAAAATAACTAGAAATATGTTAAGAAATACTCAGATTTAATCACAAAGTATTGGAAACAATATAAATTCCCTTCATTAGAAGAGTGACGAAGGAAACTTTCCCATACCATGCAAACTAATAAGATCCTATATTATGAGAGACTTTGGGTGGGTGTGAAATGTGACCATTTTCAGACAATTGGCAAACTTTTGTTATTCAACAAAAGAAAATCAAACCACATGAAAACATGAAGCAAGTAGTACTGACTGTTACTTATGACCCAATGTATTTGGACTGATTTTGGTTTCAATATGCATTGTTTATCTTTTAAGTGTTTTTTCTCTTTTCAGTTTTTTTATAAAACACACACACACACACACACACACACACACACACACAATATTAAATACCACTAGGCATGCCCACAAGCCCAGAGGCATACCTAAAATAACGCTCTGGATCAGTCTTTGCCCTCCAGATGTTTTGGACTACAATTCCCAGAATTCCTGACCATTAGCCATGCTGGCAGAGGTTGATGGGAGTTCTAGTCCAAAACATCTAGAGAGCAACAGGTTGGAGAAAGCTGCTTTGGATCCTGACTTAAGACCTTAATCTCATGCACACCTTTGGAAAGGCCATTCCTGAGCATCCTTGCTGATAAGGAGTTATTCGTAATTTTTACGAAGTATAAAGCATGCTTACCTTCCAAAGATTCTATGCCAGTTGCTTGTGCCAGCAAGTCCTCATGTCTCGCAACTACCTATAAAGTGAGACTATTAATCATCATCTGTAGACTAATTCATAACAAAAATTGGCTTGCCATGTGGTATGGAACCTGCTGTTTGAAAAGCACACATTCAAATTGCCCTTCAGTTTGCAGAATTTGATGCAAGCTTCTCTGGATCCCGCCCTATGTTTGCACTTGTAGTACTGCCTGGACCCTAAAATCATCTTCAGAGGCTCTTTGACGGGTGAGCTCACCAAATGTGGCTACTAAGGAGAAGGCCTTTTCAGTAGCAGCACCCTAGCTGTGGAATAACTTCCCCCGAGAAGCTCACCTGGCACCTATGTAGTGGTATTTTTGGTGGCAGATGAAGACCTTATCTTCCCCATGCATTTTAGTCTTTCAGGTTTTGTTGTTTTAAAATCTGTTGTTTTTTAAAAAGCTTTACACCACTGCTGGTTTTTACTTTGATTTTATGCTCTAGTTTTAAACTTTAAAATGTTTAAACATTTTATATATTATGTTTTACCATGTTGCATTTTATGGTTTTAAATGTTATGCCCAGAGCAGTCTAGCTGTTGGGCAACATAGAAATGTAATAAATAAATAAATACTAGTAGCAAGACATAAAATTTTAGGGCAGCTATTCTCTGGTCCTAATAACATCTCTCAATTACCACGGGCAAACATTAACCCAGCTCAGATGGAATAGTAATGAAGACTTAGCATTTTAACTGCAGGACTCAGGCTCATATACTCGCCCTCCCTGTAAAAAAGTGAAAGTAGTAGGGTACCTTGCTGGGCTCCAAGAAAGATGTCCAAGGGCACATTGGTGCCTATAAGCACCACATTGTCTAGTCCTGATTTAAGTTGTGGTTTGCTAACAAATGAGAATCATAACCACAGTTTGTGTTCAGATTTCTATGATCTGACCTGTAGATTTGACCTGTTTTTTTCTGAATCACATGAATTCCACAAATGCACATTTATGAACAGGGACAAAATTCTCACACATAAAATCCAATTCCATCAATGAGTGGATGACAGAATGGCCTGGTTCAGACAACACGCTAAACCACGCTGCTTAACCACAAAATGGTTAAGGGAATGCATTAAAGTTAATGCATTCCCTTAACCATTTTGTGGTTAAGCACCATGGTTTAGTGTGTTGTCTGAACCAGGCCATTGAAAGATGCTTGACAATCCATGAAACACAGATGGAGCAGAATTAACAAAATCTGCACATCCCTAAATGAATACTAAAGTGAAGTTCAATTCCCCTATTGAATACATAATTTCTTCAACAGACAGTAACAAATTTTGCCTGGCAAATACATTAGAAGCTCTGCAATCTTTCCCCTATAAGGTAGTTCCAGCTAACACTGAATTCTCTCTCTTCCTCAGTTCAAACACTACATGCACTATTAATTCAGAAATGCTACTATCCCAAAGTATATTTCTAATATCAGACATTCTGTCATACAGCTCTTATATCAAGGCTTGGTTATTCCATTACCACATTCTAAAAACAAACATATAAGTAAAAGGGGGAAATGTATTCCTATGAAAATATTAATAACAAGCAAATATAGTTGGCGCCATATTCATAAGGACTTAAGCAGGTATTTTTCCACTTTCAGTCCTAGTGTAGAGTTTCTAGTCTCTGCTCAAGAAAGATACAGAAAGGTTCAGGAGTTTATTCAGTGGATTTATATATAATTATGTTTCTTGGAGAAAGAAAGCCAGCTTTAAACCAGAATGATTAGGTTATCCCAATTTACATAAGTGAAACTTTTATCATTGTCCATACTATGTGACAGGTAATGCAATTCATGACATAACTTTTCACTTAATGTGATGTTTCTTCGCTATCAACACACTACTTCAAACATATAAATGTATGTTACATACATCTCTATACATTTACATTTCAGGTTTGGGAGAATTTATGAGCTGATACTTTGGAATGAATGTATTAATATAAGCTTGTCTCTGCAAATTTATTTGGGGACTTTCTGAGGGAGACAAAATTTAAGAAACAATTCCCAATAAATAAATAAATATGCTAGAAGAAGGTATGTCTAGGTAGGATTTATGAAATTCCTTGTTGGGCAGGTTTAAAAGTAAACATTTCAGATGATATCTCAACTACCTTTATATAGTCCCAGGCAATACGCATTGGCACTTACTTGCACATGGAGCTCTTTATCCAACTGACTGATCCCTTGAGCGAGCTTTGCTAACTGTTCAGCTATAACAGCTTGATGAATAGACTGCGAGGTGTATGCCTTTACATCAAAGTCCTCCCGTAAAAAGTCTGTATAACATTCTGAAAGAGACATAAAGGTTTGGACTTCTTTTCCTCCCCCTTCCAGACATTCAATGCTCATTCCTGATTTTGCTCTCCACAGAGTCAAGCCAGAAGACCAAGCAATTTCCTAGGCCTGCCTGTCACTTAAATCAGCGTTTGTTTTGAATAACTTTTTTAGGTCATCAGGGACTCAAGAGGTCGGCCCTTAAAGCAACAATGGTTACTCATCAAGAGCAGAGGAAGTATACATGACCCTTATAAGCCCCAGGGACAAGTCACAGAGACTCCCTGGCTGAGCCCCTCAACCAGCCAAAATGAACCCTCAAGGAAACCTCTGTCACTCAGACCCCCTATTTGATCCAGGAGAGGGTCAGAGGAAGAGCTGCTCTCCCCGCATTGAAATGGAGGAAAGAGGAGACGCTGAAGGAGCAGCTCTTGCACTGACCCTTCGAGGGAACTGCGCACCACACCGACTGCCACCCTAAAACACACCTGGCGGGGAGTTCTTTCCCACTGAACACAATAAGACTGACTTCTGAGTCTACCTGGTTAGGATGACGCTGACAACCCCAAGCCCCGCCAGCCCTACTCCGTTCCTCCGCTCCCCAAATTCCTCCCTCACCGTCTCCTAGTAACTCCCCAATTGCCGGTTCCGGAGGGGCTGCAGTTGCCGCTCCGAACCCAGCGGCGTCTCCTTTTCCTTCCATGCTGGCACAGGTGGGAGAACGGCTTCGCGGTGACGCACTAAACCGGCGACGGCGTAGCTCGCTATTCTTTCAGGCCGGTCGTCAGGGATAACCATAGAGATAGAAAATGGCTTAGACTGGGGCGGGGATAGTTTCTCTCTGTCTCTCCCTGAGTGTCACGCGCTATCCTAGTCCTTATACGACGGGTATAGGATTTCCCCATAGAGATGCCGAAGGGAGTAAGCAACACCACTGAGGGCACAGAATTCGGGCCAATGATGGCTTTCAATTATTTCTGAAAATCCAGTCTCCGTGTCAGTTTATACTATTCCTACCTCTATATACGGAACACTTCAGTTGAGCCAACTAGTGGGTTGTCTCAGTCAAATAGACTTGCAGGAAAGCACCGGGGGTGGGAGGAGGAGGAGGCAAAACAGCCAATAATAAACTAATAAAAACAAACTGTAGGTGCGGTAAACAGGAGTTCTTTCTTCTGTAGTTCCTCCAGCTCCCGAGCGCAAAATACCGACCTTTAAATTCTTCAAGTTACTGAATTTTTCCCAAATATAATATCGGGGTCTAAATTTCTTTCTTATGGGGCAGCCGTCGCCAACTTGGTGCCTTCCAGATTGTCGGACTACAACTCCCAGAATCCGCCAGTCATCATCTCCCCCTCCCATTGGTGGAAGGGGATTCTGGGAGTTGTTGTCCAATACAACTGGAAGGCGCAGGATTGGGGAAAGCTGATGAAGAAATCCGCGTTTCCCAATCTTGCACCCTCCAGTTGAATTGCTTTGGAAACAGGGATCAACTTGTCATTCCTTTGGGCAAGGCGCCGCTCCAAGTCTTGTTACATGCTGGGAATTATAGTTTCCTGAAAACCCCCATACTGGAGTGCCCGATCGGTGATGGCTCCTGACCCTCCCGCGTTCCGACGTGGCAGAGTGTAAGAATAACAGGTTGGGGAGTTCCGGAGCCTGTTCGGTTCTGGAAGCCACAAGAGTTGCCTGAACTGCGCCTGCATTGCTGCAGTCTTTGCATCCCGTTTGGCCAAGTATCCGAGATCGCTACGACGCGCAATTGTCGGGGTGGGGTGGGGGTCCGCAACTAACAGCGCAATCCAAAACATCTTTCCTCGGAAGTAAGATCCTCAGATTTCACTGAGACTTTGCTCCGATATGAGTGCTTTCCTAGGGTTTTCTTAATCGGGATGCAGTACTGCGACGGGCATTTTGGCATGCTGTTTTTGCAACTCCACATGTTTGCTGGAATAGTATTTAATAAACGGGAATTCGTAAACAGTGATGCGGAGGAATTAAGGCTGCCGTCCTGTACGCTTACCCGGGACTTACTTCTGAATAGACAGGATTGCACTGTAAGAATAGAGAGGAAACGAAAATGTCTGCGTATGTAGCAATATATATGAAAATGTTCTGATGACAACTGGGTTTGGTGGCTAAAAGCTCAAGCAATCTGTTAATACTAGACGTAATCACTTTGGGAGACAAGGGATGAGTTTTAACACTGTCAATTTAAGTTATCTGTGTATCCCCACCCCACCCCGCCATGGGGAGTTCGAGTGAATTTCTTTACGAGGGTCATATTTTGTGACCAAAATGACAGAAATAGCTAAAGGTCAGAAGAAAGAGACTGAGAAGAGAATGTGAGTTTATATTTATGTCACTACACATTTTTTTCAAGACATTATTTCAAACATAGGCAGACACATAGCAGAAATAAATCACAATTTCTTAAGTTAAAATTCCAACTTAATATGCAGATACAAAGATTCAGTGTTAATAACAAAATTCATAGGAAAATACAATTTCTGTACTGTGGCAAAAGTTAATCCTTTTATTTTCATAAGGAGTTTTCCCAGGAATGTATTCTTATACGAATGACTAGATATCTTTCTTCATATAAAATCAAGAAATATATATTCATTTCCACTGAAGAGAGTATTCTTTTTCTACTTGTTGCCAAACAACGTAGTTGCAGAATTGTTTTAAATAATTGGCTATATTTTATTGCAGAAAGTGATAAAATACATTTGTTGTACAAAATGAGCACAAAAAAGTGTTCTCATAATAAATGAGAATAAAAGTACTCATATATTAGCCAGAATTATTAATAACAATGCAAATCCTATGCATGTTTAGACAGAAGAAAGTACTACAACTCGTAATATTTCCTAGGCTGGCTGGGGAATGGGGAGCTGTAGGACTTTTTTCTAAGCATGCATAGGATTATGCCCTAAATAAATATATAGCTCTTACCTGTGGTGAATACTATGTTTTGAATAGAAGCTTTTGTAGTACAATTTGAGTGAGAAGTAAGCCCACTGAATTCAATGGTGCTTACTTCCAGTTAAGTGTGCATAGGATTGCTGACTTATAAGTATATTTTTCCTTTGTATGATTTTTCCTTTTATTGCTCAAGCCATGAGATTAGAATGAGACATGAACCAAAACACTGTATCTTATAACTCAGTTCTAAAAACGCACCCCTAGGAAAATGGTCTATATTGAAATCAGTGGGTCTTACTAAAAACGAGGTAGGCAGTCTGGTGCCTGCCGGTGTGCTTGATAGGAGTGTTGGAGGAAAGGGAAGATCCAGAAACTGACCTTTGCACACATATGTTGGTAAAGGATATTATATGCAGCAAACTGAATGACTAGGGGAAATGGAAAAATGGATTGCCTAGGGCACATCTGTATGTCATTGTAGTATATTGCTGATAAGTGTTCACCTTCACATCCATCTCTTAGGGCAAATGTGTATCTGCTGCTAATGTCTGTGCTGTCACGCAAGGTTTTCCACAAATAGTACTAGCTGGATATGATTCCTTTTTGTGCACAGTGATCTCTGGACTATTAAGGACAGATGACACATTTCAGACCTACTTCTCTGATGAAAAATATTCTATTGTATCCCAATAATGTCCTTCGAAGACACATTTAATTTTGTAGAAAAAAATTCTTAGAAGATAGAAAGTTCAGAAATATAATGGATTTTGTAAAACCTATAGATCTTTATTTTATGAAATACTCCCTCTTATTCATTAATAATAAAATAATAAAAATATTAAAATTAATGCATTTGCTAGTGAATTCATTAACATGCGAATTAACATGGGAAACATTCCAACAGCTTTTTTCATTTATTCTGTTTGTGTTAATCTGTTATGTTAATGAATTCACCAGCAGATGCATTAATTTGAATATTTTTTCATGTAGTAAGGCACTTGTTAATGTAAAAACTGACATTTTTAGTCAAGTACACAAATGATAGGTGCCCTAAAAATCCTGTCATTTCAGTCCTCAAAGCATACAGCTGACACAAACCACATTCACTTACCCAAGTTCTATGCTGTTCAAACACTTTGGTGATTGGTTGCTGATTTGTTTATCTTCAGTTATTATTACTAGCTGTGCTAGCTTTAAAAACCAAATCAACATCCAAACCTTCAATGCTTAATTGACAGTACAAATGTAACATCATGGGTTATGATAATGCCATGTGCAAAGATTCCATGCTAAATACTTATTTCCTAGTGCAGCAACATTTAAGTTTGGTGTTACAGAGCTTGGCAGAAGTATGCCATTCCAGCTGTATCACTGGCAATTTTTAAAATAGCACAATGAGCAATTAAAACTCTGAAAAGTTTTCATTTGTACTGATTAATGAATAAGAGGCAGTGTTGACTAACAAGATGGGTAGCCAATCTGCAGTATGGGTGTGATAAGTGTCACAGGTGGCATACCTGGCCAAGTAACGGAGAGCCTGGTTATGGCAGTCAAACCTGGACTCTAGGACTGCCCATCGAACCCTGCTATTGGCTGCTCCCTGATTAAGTACACAAGATGCAAAAACACATCAACACGTGGAGGGGAAGACATGTACCATAGCAATGTAAATTAGAATGGAACTGTCTTTACTTTGGATTTCAGTTGGTGTACACCTTCCAAAAAGATTGGCCATCACCAAGAAAATCAGGAATTTAGATGTCATCTGAGACTGATATACTCTAACTTAATTCTATATATCTGTCTGATATACTCTAGCCCAATTCTACAGACTTCAGTTCATTAGTTCTGTAATATGTGATTTGTGAACTATATCCCATGTATTTTATGAACTTCAAGAGACCAATTAGGATATTAGGAAAATCAAAAGACCAATTTTGCACTCCAGGACACAGATGGTTACTATTTTTGCTTTATTTATTAGTCATAAATAGTGTTGCCTTTGGGCAGTAGCACCTAAAGGTACCCCTGAGAGAGAGAAAAATCACATTCTGCTTGGTATCATACGGAGTCTAAACCATCTTCCCAATTCATACCAAGTTCTTCCTTCCTTCCTTCTGGTTATGTACATTGAAATAACACTGCAACATAAATACAGTTATGCATGTGTCTGCATCTGGAAGATAATAGTCAATTCTGTTATAGTTATGAAGATCTTGCTATCCATTCCAGAGTAACTTGATTTTGAACAGGTTTACCAAATAATTTTAATCAAGGATAGTATGCAAAGAGATAAATTAGAGTCTGACACATCTGTAGCATAATATAAATGTTTTCTTGTAGTGCAAATAAATTGTTCCAATTACGTAACCAGTTAAAATATTAGTCTGTCACAGAGTTCACAGATATGATGAGCTGAATAGTCTTCCTTCATGAAGCAAGCCTCCGCATTGCCTGGTAAGAAAAGTTTGAAAAAGGAATAGAGAAAAATTATTTCTGAAATGACCACTTATTTTTCAAAACTCTTGTAGTTACACCTTCATATAAGAGGTAGATATTACAAACATATATCAATCATATACCAATGTAACTGGCATTATATTCCCCACAGTATTCTTGGAAATTGAGTTGAAGGTGCTGCCAACTCTCTCTTAGAGATCCCTGTGAAACCTGTTTTAAGTCTGTATTGTCTAGATAAGCCTTTCTCTGGAATAATCTCCTGGAATGTCCCCATAATCAGCTCCACATTGAAGTGAGTAACAAACTCAGAAATTCATGGATAACCATGGCCTTGAAGAGAAATGAGCTATTCTAGAGACACTATAAGGCAGGAGTAATTTCCGTTAACCAGCCTGTAGTATGTGGGTAATAAACTTCTGTCACGTGGGAAAGCATTTACTCTTAGGACTGGAAAAGGATTCAGGTCATCTAGTATGTTTGCTAAACATGCTGTGTACAATTTTATGTGAAAAGGGGATAGAAAATACAGGTGCGTTGTACTAAGTTAAACCATACCTCTTCCTGAACATCAAGCTCTTCACTCTGGTTTGTTTCTGTGAATTCTATTGGTTCCTTTGACTCCTGCATCAGTGAAATCTGGACCAAAAGATTAAGAGTTGTTATGACTGTGCAGATAGGAAGTTCATCATAAAGCAGTTGATTTTGTACAATTAAAGGGCTAATTATTCTCTTATAGCTGATCTAAAAATTAAGAGGTATTAAATTCTAACCCCAATGAAACCAGAGTTACTTGCATCAGTGCAGTGATATCTTTTTCAAATAGTATTTAAGACATTTGTTGATATTGTATGCACAGATATATAGATTATAATCTTTTCTATCAAAAATTGAAAACAGGAATGAACACATTCAGGATTCTGCACTAACCACTAATCTGTTTTACTGGAGTCACGAGATGAAGGCCTCTTCTAATAAGATTTAAAGCACAATCCTGTGCGTATTACTCAAATGTATGCCCCGCTGTGTTAGGACTTATTTTGGACTTATTCCCAAATAAGTGAGTGTAGGATGGTAGCCTTAAACACAGCAGCCTATTTAGGAGCAAGGCTAAACAAACCATTACTCCATTTATGTTCTGCTAAAATGAGGCTGCAACAACGGTGAAATAACTAGTGCCCTCTTGCACCTTTCAAATTCCCAGAAACATAGGGCATGATCCAACCAATTAATTATGTTGAATTGATTTCAATGGAATAGATGTTAAATGTGTGCTTGATTGTTCCATTGAAATCAAAAGGACTTAAAAGTGCTTAACTTTGACTAACTCATACCCCATAGTTCTTATATAATAAGTAAAGAATGACAGGTGACGTGGGTGGGGATCCCACCTTGGTTCCACTGTTTGGATCTGAGTGATTGGATCAGATCTGTAGGCACAATCTCTGACTTCAGCTCAGGTCCCCAGGAAGGAGAACAATCACTAAAGTCTTCAGTTGTCACTATTAAGTTCACTGAAGTTGTAACAGTTTATCCACAAAGCCCTCTTCAAGATGACCTTGCTGACCATGGATGGTATCTATTTGGACATGAACACTAACATAAATTATGTTGCTTTAACATAAGGGACTTCCAAGAAATGGCAATAGCATTTGCTGGTGCACTTGGTGTCCAATTGGATACTACCCCATGTTGACGTTAGCACGAAATCAATAATGTCAAATGCTAAATCCATGTCCACAGTTCGCCCCTCTCTTTCAAATTAATATCAGAGACTTATGACTGAAGTTATGGTTCATTAAAATAAAATTTAAGTTGGATCCAAAGATCTGGAGAGAAGTATTACAATACTGAAGTGGTCCATAACAAAGATAATACCAACAACAGTGTGTTCACAAGTTTGTAATTGGATCAGTTCTTATTGGCGAGCTGAAAGAAAAAAAATCAGCACTGGTGGAGGAATTCCATGGGTGATTTTGATGTACTATGAGAAGAAGATAGACATTTCTATGATCTCCTTTTTGCACATTTCAATGGGAAAACAATGTCTCAGTGTTTTTAAATATAAAGAATATGCTTTTTCCTAAACAAAAATCTGTGTCTGTTATTGGTTTTGGTCTTCCCTATACAAAGAGGATTGTATAGGGAATTGTAATAGCTCATCAAGGGCGAGCTATTCCACCTGCTCCCCCACCCCCATACCTGGAGACTTTAAAAGCAACGCTGGAGCTGAAGGTTGGGAGGTGATACTTCTGGGGGAGAAATGCTGTTCTAACGAACCTTTTTTTAAAAAAATCTTATCTGGTTTGTTTTGCTGTACACTTGTATTTAGTATATTTTTGAATATTATTGTGATGTTGTTGTAGTTTTATATTGTTAAATATTGTATATTGTTAAATATTGTTGTAGATTTAATTTTTGTAAACCGCCCAGAGAGCTCGGCTATTGGGCGGTATAAAAATGCAATAAATGAAATGAAATGAAATTAAAGCCTTAGATAAAAGGTGACCTGCATTCACAAAAAGGCATTTGCACTCACACAAGTGGGGTCCCAAATTTTTACCAATTCACTCTTCCCATGGTGTTCTGAATTCAAAGAAATTGATTTAGGGGGACCAGTGTGTGTGTGCGCGTGCGCGCACAATGGGAATGGGAAGATGAAAAATCCCCCTTCCATAAATGAAACTCCACTCACAAAAGTTAGGCTCCAAGCCAGTATGTATTTAGTTCCTACCTTTTCAAATATAGGGTCCTGGATGTCTCTGTGCATGATCTGACTCTGTATGTGAAGTACGGCATCATGGACAGTCAGGAAAAACATCTCTTTTTGAATATTATCATCAAAAAAGGCACAATGATCCAATGTTTTGATAATGTGGTCTGAAGAGGAGAAAAATGTAAAACAACATTTAAAAAGAACAGTTAAAAGGGAATTTACGTGTTTGACAATTTACATATGCCTACTAAAACACTATATGCACAAAACTATTCAAACTTTTACTATTGCCAGCCAAAATGTATTTTTATAGCTAAAGAAAATAATAAGAAAATAAGGGCACAATCTGGGATCTAAGACTTGTTTCTGGGATCCGAGACTGGAAATAGGACTCTGACCTTGGAGCCCAGAAACCACACTCCCTGTCCCCAGATAACAAGTACTAATCCACCAAGAAAAGTTTTACTTGACTTTGCAGAGAAGTGTTGATAATCAACTAGCCCTGAAAATGAAAGGACTGAAGGTGCAAATTACATATGATGTTGAAAGATCTGTGATTAGACTCCTACTGTTTTTAAAAATAAAAAATTGCAGCCATGGGAGGGGATTGAACCACTCAGGACTGTGGTACTGGTTAAGCTGCTATTTTCCTCATGGGGCAAAACATACAAGTAGTGATATGGCAAAACATACAAGTAGTGATATGGTAAGCTTTGTTTTGTTTCATAGGGAAATTATACCTTGGGGCAGGGGGTCTGATCTTAATTTTGTTAAAATGGCACAGCAGGGAAGAAGTAAGCACATACACGGTTATGCACTGCTCTGGTCTTGACTGGATCCTCTGTTCCCCATGGCCACTGTAAATCTTTAGAAAAACAGCAGGAAGTTCTGTCACAGATCCCCTGACATCATGTCCAGGGGGATGTCTAGATGCTCTATTAACCCCGTAGAGGCTGTGCAGTGATGCTCCATTGTTTAAATGACACAGCTGCCAACTTGCAGCCACATTGGGATTCCCCCCCCCCCGCCAAAAAACAGAGCATTTTCAAACTCTCAGTTTACCTCAACTTTTACCTTTGCTCCAAGTCATCCAGTGGGCATAGCGAAAAAGCTCCAACTGGCTACTGAAGAGGGAGTTCAGAGAAAGGCTGAGTCTTTTGTTGTTGTTGCTGGGTATGCACAACAGGGGCAGGGGGCAGACTTGACAACAGAATGCGGTTTTCCAGCTAGATAGCCCTTGCTCCCTCCTGACCCATCTAGCTTTATCGATTTAGCCTCGCAGCAGCAATGCTGCAGGCTTTTGAGCTGAACCTGTTCCAATGTGCCATCGTATAGACACCCCCCACCCAGTTTGGCCCTGAGAGCTAAGAGATACCCTTTTCAAGTTTCTGTTAGCTAGCACTGCACCAATTAGCCGGTCCTTAGCAGAGGTTATCTATTTGGTATAATACCGCTTGTAGAATACTCTGTAATTTTGCAGACCCACAAAGAAACTCACAGGTCTCTATTTCCTGTATCTGAATCTGCTTTATACCTAGCCAAGCCCTTGGTCCCTCTAGTCAAGAACTGACTCCAACTGACAGTAGTTCTTCTTAGGCAGAGAACTTCCCCCAGGTTTACTATCTGAGGGTGTTCCCGGATGGACATCTCCTAGCACTACCAATCAAATGTCATTTGTGCAGCTAATCTGTCTTTTCCTTCTTAGGGTGCATGGAAGGGGGAAAAAGTCCTATAACTCCCCTGGTGATTACGGAATGCTTGAAGACATAGGATTTTTTTCTGCCTACACATGCATAGGATTGGATCCTAAATTATTTTTTTATGGAAAGAAAAAGACAGAAGCAGCAGTGGGAGAACACAAAAGATAACATCGACTGGATCCCCTGTAAAATTCTGTGAATGAGGCAGGGCAATTGCACAATAAAAGCCTCATCTGGAAGTATCCGGAGTCTCTCTTTAACTATAGATACTAGGAATTGCTGTGCCAAAGATCCCACGTGCAAAGTATGTACCCTACACTCTCTCCTGCACTTTGCACTCTTTTCTGAATGCAGTCCATAAATGCTGGGTAGATTTGTATTTACCTAGATGTGATGCGATGTATACTTTCACATCAATCCTGTCAAACTCTTTGACAATCTGAAAAGAAAAGGATTGGGTTTATCTTAAATGTGATCTCAATGACTTTATCCTAACAGGCAGCCTGTGTGTGTGTGTTGGGTGCTTACCCAGATTGGGACCCTGATAAGGGGTTTTAACCCTTCCCGTCCTCATTATGGTCCCAATCCATATCAAGGCCCTATAACTATTTGCATTGGAAGAAAAGCTTCCATTGATGCAAATGAAACCTTTCATCCAGTGTAAATAGCAATTGCAGGGAGAGGCCAATCCAAGTTGAGACAACAGTGGAGAGTAAAGGGTTAAAGCCCAATCAGGATTGTGGGGGGGCATATTTACTATTTACTTTAAAAGACCATTCACACAATTGCTACTTGCAGAATTGGTATCATGTATAATTTGGCCCTTACACCTCAAAACATATGTAGAAAGAAATGCCAAGGGTTCAGGTTTATTACGTATTGATAGCAACTCATATGTGCCTTTTCTGTTCATGTGCACAAATTACAGAATAATCTAGCAATTCCATCAATGCTAATGACTAGATTAAAAAAAATAGAAAGATGATAAAATATTCTTACCGTTTTCATTACTCTCACTGCTACTACATCCACGAAGGATACAGCTCCAAAATCGAAAATTAGACTATGGAGAGGCACTTTGGGGACATTGACTTTGACTGGGAGTTCTGAATTCCAGTCCACCTGGATTTCCACTTCTTTAGTTGGAAAGTCAAGATCTGAAGGATCTTCCGGGTCTTCATCAGGTTCAAAAGCCTCATTAGTAGTACCAGAATCACTGATGATGCCATTCTAAGCAGAATATAGCACAGTATATTCAGCACAATGTTTAATAACACAGGCATGGAACTGTGGATTTTTTCCATAATAAAATATATTTAATCAGTTAATGGGAAACTAACCTTTCATATTTTCTTTATATGTGACATGTTTATGCAGCCACTAAATTTGTTGGGGATAAGATCAAAGCCCTATTATTTAATTGTCTAAGAGTGTCATCACAGGGGGGGAAATCGCATGGAGAAGAAAGAGGAAGTAAGCAAAGACCAAGTAAGCAAAGACTGTAGCTATTCAGGGGCTGTTTTTATCATGCCTTTTTTCCTGCTCAGGGGAGGGGGGGAAGTCGGATTAAAAGGGGTCTATTTTGCAATGGAAAAATGAGCAGAAAAAGCGGGAGGCGCACAGGAGGCAGACGTCATCTAAAGGACATGCGAACATCCATAAGTGGGCTTTAGTGAGCATGTGATAAAACACTCGTCTGATAACGTCTTCATAGTGTGTATAGGCACATATAATACACACACTTGCATATAAAAGCACATTCTGTATAGTCCACACAATTAGAAAATGAAGAGAGATCACTTTTTGCAAAACAGGAAAGTCACATTCTGTGTCCAGAAGTAATTGTGGAGGTGTGCATAATCTAAAATAAATGTTGAGATCCTCAGGAAAGGATATTCAACACAGAATTCCAGTCTCCACCATGTTATGTTCACAGGTAGATGAGCGCAATCCTGTCTGTTATACCTTAACTACCAAAACATCCTTGCATCAGATTCCACTCTTGAACCAGCAAGTTCAAGGTTAGTAATCTCCCCTGCCACTGTACCACATCCCTAGCTCAGAAAAAGAGGGTTGTCTTTGAGGTCTATCCCCAACTCTGGGTACCTACAGAAACTTCTAATTCACCTTCCAGCTCTTGCTTAGTTAACAAGTTAATTAATAGAATCATAGAATAGTAGAATTGGAAGGGGCCTATAAGGCCATCAAGTCCAACCCCCTGCTCAATGAAGGAATCCACCCTAAAGCATACCTGACAGATGGTTGTCCAGCTGCCTCTTGAATGCCTCTAGTGTGAGAGAGCCCACAACCTCCCTAGGTAACTGGTTCCATTGTTGTACTGCTCTAACAGTCAGGACGTTTTTCCTGATGTCCTGCCGGAATCTGGCTTCCTGTAACTTGAGCCCATTATTCCGTGTCCTGCACTCTGGGAGGATCAAGAAGAGATCCTGGCCCTCCTCTGTGTGACAACCTTTTAAGTATTTGAGGAGTGCTTTCATGTCTCCCCTCAATCTTCTCTTCTCCAGGCTAAACATGCCCAGTTCTTTCAGTCTCTCTTCATAGGGCTTTGTTTCCAGACCCCTGATCATCCTGGTTGCCCTCCTCTGAACACGCTCCAGCTTATTCTGTGCTTATTGCTCTGATCCTGGGATCTCTCTCTACAATTAACCAGTTGACTTTGTTGTTTTTCCCCTCCAACTCTTTCAGCACTTGCTAAAAGAGTCTCCTAGTCTATTCTGCCCAAACTCTTTGCCTTTCTGTTTAAGTGCAGTATAGACATAGATGTGTGTAATATATACAGTATTCCCCCGCCCCCCGAAAGTCTCTTGATAGATCATATATTATAGGATTACACAGTCTCCATCAAACAGCATCTCTCTCTCTCTCTCTCTCTCTCTCTCTCTCTCTCACACACACACACACACACACAAGAAACCACATGTATAGAGTCTTTTGATGACACAGAAGTTCTGGTCTGTTTCCTCTCGTTTAGATTTCTGCTTCCTGCTATGAACATTAGTAATTTATGGCTGCATACTTGATCATAAAAAAAAAGTAGAAATGCAGATCGCATGAATCTGTTTGGAAACAAAACCACCACTTATATTTCAGGTTTATTCAACATTTAAAAAGCCTTTAAACCATTGAGTGGAGAAGGAAGATGGGTACTTTACTTTTGTTGCTTTTAATTTTCCCTTCTTGATAAGCTTCTGTATCTTTCTCAGAGCTTTAAGCCTCTTGTTATATACTCGAATGGCATCAAACCCCACCTGTAAAAAGTAGAATTGAACAAAGATACCTAATTTGTTTTCCAGGTATGGTAGAAGAACATACACAGTAGCCACAATCCATCAAAATAAATGGCCTTAAGTGCATTTATTTATTACTTTTATATCTTGTATTTCTTCCATCATGGAACTCAAGGAGGCATGCATAGGATTTCCAGGCATTCTCCCATTTTAGCACCGACCAGAACCAGACCTGCCTACTTTGACATCCTTTGTCTTCAGACTGTGCCTGGGCATTGTGCTATATTATGGACCGTGGCCACCATAATCAGAAAACATTCTGAAATATCAGACTACTCACAGTGGATTTGAGGCTGCTTCTCAAGCCATCAATGTTAGCATAAAAAATAGGACTTGAAAATCTGAGAATCTTCACTCCTTCTGGTTCAACAACCTGTAGTGGAAATACATTTTAGTTACAATAAGCATGCCTTGTGTGAGCGTTCCTGCCATTCTGTCTATGCTGGATTGCTGAACTGACTCCTTTCCCCTTTTGATCCTTTTTAACGACTCTGAGTTTCCAACCTTTTTCACATAGTTCCTTCCCCGACAGCCAACTCTTCCCCTGTGTCCAAATGGGCTTCAGAGATCCCTTGTCCCAGTATCAAACACTTTTTCTGACCAGGACTATGGGAGGAGGGGAAGCCAGCTATGCATCCAGGGGCAGTGACAGTCACAACTCTACATACATTAAAAAGTGACTATAATGCAGAGGTAGGGAGTGTGAATATTTTTAGATTTTTTAAAAAGAAATGAGGGTACCCCTGCAGCCTTTTGTGCAAGGAATATACAAAGTCATTTCACTTTCAGGTTATTCCTTCAAATCGTAATTCAGGGTTTCAAAAAAGTTAATTCAAGTAAGAGCACCTCTTTTTTGGCAACAATGCTCTTTTTTAAAAAATTGTCAAGGGTATGTACTCTGCCCCCTTCATGCCACCTCCCACTTACACTCCAGATGTCAAGCAAGCATCAGTCATTTATTTCTTGGAATTTTGTGCTTGTTTTTTATTTGTTTGGCTCTACCATTATCGTACCCTTCTCCAGCAAGACTTCTTTGCCCCACCATTACTTGAGTAATTGAATAATTGTCATCCTATTAGCCCAATAGCAAGGCTAGTGTTTGGTGTAATACTAAGAGGGAAGATGCTGCCATTTCTCTTTAAAAACAAAAAAAAAACTGACAACAAAACTGTGTCTGTACAAGCCTTTGGTTAGAAAATCATGGGATTCAGAATGGCAACGTGCTCAGAGTTCATTTATGGATTAACAAATGAACCCAGAAATGAATTAACTGTAGTACTTTATATATGTTGACCTTTCTGTTCTCTTAGCATTTTAACAGTCTATAAATTTAATTTTAACTTTGCTGTTTTAAATTTGAATTTCTGCTCTGCTGCTGATTTTATCCTGGTTGTGCTTTTATATTGTATTTTATATCATGTTTTTATACTGTTTGGGTTATACTTTGAATGGTTTTAATTTTTGTGAACCACCCAGGGAGCTTCTGCTGTTGGGTGGTCTAAAAATGCAATAAACAAATAAATAAATGCAATGAGGTCCATCCTGGCCCTGTCTTCTTTGTCCCACTCTGCCATTGAGGAAAAACTGAGGAATAGGCCAATAGATAATTTTGTCTTGCAGATTCACTGCACCTCGAAACAAACCTTAAAACAACACTCATTTTTTGTATGTGAAATATTAACTTGTTGGGAAGTCTTACATTTTTGTATTCTTTGATGTTCTTGTATAGATCTGTGCCAGGAACACTGCCAAGGCTACCCCAGGAAGGACTGACAAAAACAAAACAAAACATTGATCAAAGTTCCTATCCAAATGTTAAATGAACAAGTTGTTGCAAGCAAATGTTAGCCAAGCTATTATTAATCACCTTATCTGAAAACTGGATGACAAGAACAGAAGGAGAGGCCAATTGGATTATTTTGTACTAAATAACAAGAGATTAATTTGGTAGTAGAAAGGTTCTTAAACTTAGTTGTATGGAGGACAACTATTCCAGACCACCACATTGTTATAATTTATGACCAGCCATGAAAGAGGAGGCTGGAGATTATAGGTCAACCAGTGCATTTGCCTTCTGTGTCCGTGATCCAAGCTATGGATAGTATCTAATTGTGCCCCAATGCTGCTAATGATTTTGTGTTAGCATAAACCAATGATCAGCTGCAAATTACCACTTTTTCTCCATTGCCCTAGCAAGTGCTAGTTATATTGCACAAGCATTGGTTTACACTAGCACAACGTCACTAGCGCTGGGCACAGTTGGATTCTACCAAATATATACAACGCACAGAGTGTTTTTTTAACCTTTTTAATCACAGTTTATATATACATTCAAAGACCAACTCCTCAACCACAGGCCTAAGCGGGTTAATTCAGAAAATCCTTCCAGAGAGAAGGATGACTTTGATTTTGCTGAATGCATAAATGGTGGCTTAACCACTCCACTTGATGTGCACAACTAGCTGTTTCTTTAATGTTTCCACTGTAGCCATTAGCATGCTGCCTCTTTAGTATTTGGTAGAAAACTCAGGAAAACATCTGGCTCTTCTCCATTTTCCTGTATTATTTTTCATTATGATCTCAGGGAGCACCTGGAAGTGCACCAGGAATCAACTACAGTCCCCAGGCCCCAGGACAACTACTGAACTAGCAGTTTTTACTATTAACCTTCTAAACCAATGTATTTGCACTCAAGTTACCTAAGTCCATTGAAACCAGGGCTGTGCACTCATTACAATAGTTATAGCTTTCTGTGGTTTTGTTTGAAATGATTTAAAATGCTTACACATTAGCTTAGTTTTGTCTTCTCCTTCTCATGTCCCCATCTTTAAATGGACATTTTCAACTCCATCGGCCCACTCATAATTGGTTATGCTGAAGTAACTCCAGATGTATATGGTGTGATATAATTGTTTTCACCTTCCTATTACATTTTTTTAAACCTAGTGCAATAATTGTGTCACTGCATGCTTGCAAAATAGGAGCACAATACCTTTCGTCAATATTTTATTTTGATTCATTCATTTATTTCACTAGACTTGGGTATAAAACGGCAGAAACAGCCCTTGTTTATACTGTACTTACAACTGAACTCTCATTACAACAGTCAGCAGTGCAAACACCAGACCAGCTAGTAATCCTAAATCCAGTCCAAGAATAATGGATGCTATGCATGTAAAAACCCAGATCATCTGAAAAAGAAATAACAAGAAAAGGCTAGTATACGTAATAAAATATAGTCTAGTTCTTGCTGACGTGGTAAACGTGTGCCTGGGCTGTACCACGTCATGCTGCAGGTCTACATATGATTGAGCTCTGCTTCATAGATCTGGCAGAACCAGATGTCACCATTGGACAACTGCCAAAAGCCTAGTACTGACTTCTTGCAGTTCCCCTTCCTCCTCTGTTGGTGGTGGTGATGCTGCGACTTCAAGTTCTTTCATCAAGGATGCCACTGCATTCTTCTCTCGCTTCTCATTGTTTGCAGGGCAGCCCTACCAGCTGACAATAGCAGACTTTTATAGGGCGGAGAAATGAGAGGACAAGTGAGAAGTTCTATGGCCGCCCCTCACCAATTATATGGAGGGGTGTCAAGAGGGCATGACTGGATGACCCACATCTGAGAGCCCACAGAAACCAAAGCTGGCCCTGCTCCTTCTTACCCCTCCCCCTCAAAAAAGTTATCTTTACATAGAAAGCTGGCAAATAGGGGAAAGGATACTAGTAGTCTAGCCTTCTCCCTAACATCCTAGTTTTCTACATGCCAGGATTTTTTTGTATGCTGGAGTGTTCAGTCATCTGACACACACACCCTACGATGTCACAGCCCAAACACGTTTTTTTCCCTTCATCTCTCTGAGAACTAGGTCTGCTTTTCCACCTCAGTGAGGCCTGTGCTGAAAGGCAACTTTAGAAAAGGCCAGAATGTTTAGACCATTTTATGTGTGGCATAACAAAGCCATAAGGATTTGTTTGGACCTTATGGCTTGAGAACATACCTGCATCTTCTGGATCCTCTATCGTTAGAAACTTGCTGTAATAACGAAGGAACCTAGCACTGTAGGGTGCTGCCTTTCTTCGATGCAGCACATTATTATTTTTCAGTGACCTGAGACTCTCAGTTATCTAATAATTACTAAATGCAATGGAAGGGCAGAGTTTACTTCAAAATATGACTGACCATCACATGTTTATGAACCAAACACTAAAGTACTCACAGCATCTGCTTTGCTCTGCCTCCACAAACGGGGTACATCACAAACTTGCATGAACATCCCTTTCAAGTTGGCAATGACCACAGCTGCCAACACAGACTATAAAAAGCGAAAAAGACTTTAATAAGAAAGATACTTACTAAAAATATGTATACTTGTTTGTCAGTTTGTGTTTGGGAGAGGAGAAGAAATAGGAAGAGAAAAAGGGAGCGTTCTGCTTATCAGAGTTAGAACTGAACATTACATACATTTATGCAGCTGTGAATGAGTTTTATAAAATTGATCGTGTTCAGATGACATGCTAAACAACGGTAGTTAAGCATTTTGAGCTAAACATTATGGTTTATCATGTTGTGTGAACCATGACTTAGCATGTTGTGTGATCCATTCCTAACCACGGTGGCTATATAACCATGGTTTAAACATGCCCACTAACCATTTGCTGCAAAACGGTTAGTAGCCTAACCATGGCTTAGCATGGTTGTCTTATAATCATTATCATCTTAGTCTAATTTAGAGTAGACCAATTGAAATTAATAGGACTTAAGTTAGGCTAACAATGGATACAACCTGACGAAGCTGTTTGGTAGCATGACAGAAGTTTAATAATAAAATACCTTTTGCAAAGGTTCCAGCAGTTTCCCCAAAGCAACAATGGCAATCAATACAATTCCAGCTGAAATTATGCCAGCAACCTGAAAAGGAAATATTGTAGATAATCAAGTAAATACGCTGTTAAGTTTATTTATGTATAATGTTTAGCTTAAAAACTCTAAGTAGCCTAAATATGGACTGCGATTTTTTAAAACAACACAAGGGCAAACTCAAAAATAAGTTGGTTACCATAAAACCACATTTAACTAAGTGGCAGAGGGGTAATAAAACCTGTGGGCATTTTTAAATTAGTTTTTATATGCATATACCAAAGGCATAGGGCAGATGCATTTAAAAGTGGTTCTTAGCTATACTGCTCTAGAAGCGTAGGTCCACATTCTGCGTTGTCCCTGCAAGCTATTATTTGAAAGGCCCTGAGGTTGCAGATACACAGGGCATCATCAGACGAGCATTTTATAGCATGCTCGTTACTGGGCACTCATGGATTTTTGCGGGTCATTTTCACAATGCCATCTGCCTCCCGCACATCTCCCACTCCTTCTGTTTATTTTCCCGTCACAAAAAAAAAAAAAAAGACACGGAAAATCCAACTTTTTTGGCTGTGGTGAAATGTGCCACCATTTCCTACTATGTGCAGGAGAAGCAGCGGGATAAACACGCACACTGAATGTGCCATGTGGTCATTGTTTGTTTCCTCTTTCTTCCCCGTGTGAAGAAAGAGGAAGCTGCTCGTCGCTACTGGGGGACAGAAAAATGACAGTAGGGAAACACGATTCCCCCCCATCTGATGACACAATGAGTTGCATGCTCTGGGTCTTGGTGAAGCATTCACATAGGGTGACCATATTTTGGAAACCAAAAAGGAGGACAACATGGCCGACCCCCAAGGGGGCGTGCCCACCCGAACATAGCCTTGGTCACATGTCTGATTTTACAGCACACATTTAAGACAAATCTGTTCTACATAACTTCTTAATGTTAAAATCACTGAAATAAAGAACAAGTGAGAGATTCAATGTCATTTTGATTTGTGGATGCCTTGCCTCTGCTGCGCTCCAGGTACCCGACTGCCCACCAAATCTGCAACAGGACTTCTTACCTAAAGACTGGAGATCCCCTTAATGCCAAGGGCTGAAACTGGTCAATATGCAAGACCCCAAAGAGGAGGTTTGACAACCTGAGTTTGAAGGATATGGCTCCAGCAGTTTTAAAACACAATAATTTTAAAACTTTGAACTTTTAAAAACTTTTTTAAAAATCCTAAAAAATAATGGATGAACAGATCAGAACTTGGCATGTCTAAATCTCTCCTTAAGAGCTATCATGGTGCCAACTTTCTGCCCTTTATCTTTAAAAATGTCATTTAAAAATAATAATTTTAAAACTTCAAACTAAAAAAAAATCCTAAAACTCAATGGATGGACAAATCTGTTTCAAACTTGGCATAGCTAAAGTCCTTGTTAAGAGCAATCATGGTACCAAGTTTCATCTCTTTATCTTTAAAAATAACATTTTTTTAAAAAAAATTAAATCCTCAAATTTTAAAAAAATTCCTAAAAATCAATGAATGAACAAATCTGTTTCAAATTTGGTATGGCTAAAGCTCTACCTAAAATCTATCATGGTGCCAACTTTCAGCTCTATATCTTTAAAAATGACAGTTTTAAAAATAATAATTTTAAAACCTCAATTTTTAAAAAATTCCTAAAAAATCAATGGATGAACGGATCTGTTTCAAATTTGGTATGACTAAAGCCCTTCCTATGAGCTACCATAGTGCCAAGCTTCATGTCTTTATCTTAAAAAATGATGGAGTTATAAGCATTTTTGTTATTAGAGCTGTTCTTTGGAAAATCCGGATTTCCCCTCCCCCTCCCGGATTTGTCATCAAAACCCTGAACAAATCCGGGCAAATCCGGTCATATGGTCACCCTAATTCACACGACTGCATCAACTTCTCTGATTTCAATCTGGGCTCAGAAATACAAGTTACTGCAGGCACAAAATAAACCTTAAAGTGGATATGTGACTCTGACCTTCGTTAATTCAAATACAACATGTCTCTTTCAATAGATAATGATTGCCCTGTCAGAGGCAGCCTTATCATGAGGCCAGCTGAGGCAGCTACCACAAATGGAAGATTCTGGGGACCATTAAGGGTAACAGAATAAGAGACAGACAGATCTGACCAATGGGGGGAAATTCATCAAAAAACGACTGTACATTCCCTAGTTAAGTAAATTAACAGTTCCCATTTATTTAAATTAGGCTTGCCCAGCAGAACATTCTATTTGATTGTTCCCCACATTCCTCTGTCAGGTTTGGGATGCCATTTAGATTTTTCACTAACATAGGGTGACCATATGAAAAGGCGGACAGGGCTCCTGTATCTTTAACAGTTGTATTGAAAAGGAAATTTCAGCAGGTGTCATTTGTATATATGGAGAACCTGGTGAAATGTCCTCTTCATCACAACAGTTAAAGCTGCAGGTGGCCTGCCCTCTTTTAAATCTGGTCATAGTATAGCTGCAGTATAGCTCCTGCAGCTTTAACCGTTGTGATGAGGAGGAAATTTCACTAGATGCGACATGCATACAAATGACACCTGCTGAAATTCCCTTTTCTATGCAACTGTTAAAGATACAGGAGCCCTGTCCTCCTTTCAATATGGTCACCCTAACTAACATGACTTGTGATGATTGCGTTTTTTCTCAGCCTATGACAGCTACTTGTTTGGAGCAAATGAGTCATGGGTCTCATTACCACACAAACATACATCATACTTTCATGGGAACACCATTAAGTCTTTCAATGTAGGTTAGGTGATGCTGTGCAAATTTGACATTTCTGCCAGTTTTGAATGGTTTACAGCATAAACCTATGCATCTCATTGAATTCAATGGGACTTACTCCCAGGTAAATGTGCATGGGTTTACAGTCTTAGGCAACCTGTTCATCGCAAATGAGAAGCTGCCATGGCTTGAGGAAATAAAAGCAGCTGCTATAAGTTTGGCAGTTATGCACATTGGGCCTCCTCAGAGTGTTGGAAATATGGGCCCTGACCTTTACCAACTATAGTTATAAGTAAGTAGATAAGTAAGTAAATAGGAAAGGGGAAGACTAAACATGGCTGACGGTGCAGTCCTGTCCATCTTTACTCAAATTCCACTGTATCTAATGGGGGTTACTCCTATTAAATGGGTTTAGGATTGCAGTCTAAAAATATAAAAGGAATAAGTTGCTCCTATCCTTTATTACCAAGGGTCAGATAATGGAATTCCTACTGCATGTAGGATAAGTGATATCACTTAGGTGAGGTAGTCTTTTCTACTTGTAAGATTCTCACCCCTTCATTTTATGCCAAAGAAGTAAGAAATTGGGAAGTTAATTAACAGTTTGGTCTTTTGTTCAAATATGCCACCGAGAAGATCAATAATACAGAGATTTCAGAGAATGGATATGTAGTAGGATCTTTAATACTAATTCTGAGTTACCTGAGTTTTTCCACCAGTGCTTTCTTGGACTGCTGTGCGAGATAGAGCAGTAGTAGCAACAAAACATGAAAAAGCTCCTGAAAAAATATTGCTGATCCCAAAGGCAACAAACTCCTAGAAGATTAGAAGCTGGTGTAAACAAAGTTTTTGAAAAACCAAAATCCTTTCATAGTACATGTAAACATTTCCAGACAACTATAAAATAAGAATTACCACAGCTTCCCAAATTGTAAAGCTACTCAGTTTTTATTGACTTTTTAACCTAGGTTACCATCTAAAATTATCTCCAACTTTGTTAATATAAAAACTATCTAGTTTCTACTACTGTTTTCCATCTAAGGATGGAGACAGTTTTTAGTCAGCTGGATTTTATATTTTTAAAAAATGGGAAATCAACCATGATTTGTTTCTCTATCCCAGCAGCCCTTGAGCAAGTCCTAGGTGCAATCTTAAAATTTCTCAGCACCTGATAACACGGGGTTTCCTCTTCCCTAGGGAGAAAGGTCCGCAGAGGGTGCTCAATCCACTGCGAGGTGGATTGGGCCCTTCAGTGGGCCAGAGGTTTCTGTCTGCTGTGATAGAGCTTAATTTGAATGTCATAGAATCATAGAGCAGTAGAGTTGGAAGGGGCCTATAAGGCCATCGAGTCCAACCCCTGCTCAATGCAGGAACCCACCTTAAAGCATACCTGACAGATGGTTGTCTGCAGCTTCCTCCCACATTCCATCTCAAGACAGTAACTAGATGCCATTTCCATGGCTTGAACATCAATTGCCTTTTCTGCCCCTCACCCCGCCACATTTGCTTTGTTTACCGTCTTGCCTGATGGGGAATTCTGTAGAACTCAAAAGCTTGTACACTATTTTGTGACTGTTAGTTGATATAATCAAGTATTGTCCAAATATGGATTTTCAAACCAAGTCCGGCTGTGTGGTGGATTTGAGCTTATGTAAAGATATTTTTTTAACAGAGTGGCATTATCAAGCAAATTTAATTTTAGGACAACATTTAGAGCAAATTAAATAATATTCCCTGCAAATTGTATTTCCCCCTCCTCAAAATAATGAGCAATATTGAGATTCCTTCTTTTATTCACAACTTCTCTCATTATCTCTTCTTTGACAGGTACACCTATCTATCTGCTACATTTTTCTTTCAAAAATATGTAGAAACTTGCGTAGCTCTATTCTAGGTCTATTAGATAACGTCCTCCAAAATAAGAACATACAGCCACATTACTATCATATGAATAGCTGGCATAGACTCAACACACTCTCAGCTTAGGTAATGCTTCCCAAACATGTAATTTTAGCATGTTTTGCCAATTGTAGTGAAAGACCAGTGTAGCTGAATAACTTTGGCTGGATGACATATGTAGTTATCTTTTAACTCACATCAGAAGCTGAAACTAGAACATGGAACCTAAATATGGAGTTGATTCCATTTCCAAAAATAGCAGTCCTATGCAATGATCTCCCCTGCTGCTCCTGTACCATATAGATCTGGAACAGTGTGAAATATGCACATTCCCTCCCCCCCTCCCCCCAGCAGCAAGCATTAATAAATAGTGGGGTTGAGGAAACTTATTGCATCATTACATCATGTCACATAGTTCTATAACTACACATTATGAAGTGGTGGAAGGAAGGGCTTGACAAAGGTCTGTTACTATTCATTTATTTATTTTATTCCATAATTGTTTCCACATCTACTTCTGCCCTGGCTGTGAAATGCTTTACTCACTCTTTTAAATCATAGCATCAATTCCTCCCCACCCAATACATCAACTACCAGATATAAGCATTCCTATGGTAGCTGAAAAATAATATAATGCATGCTATTCTTCAGGAATAATTAAATTCATTTTAGCTTACACTCTACTGTTTTTAAGAAGCTCTTTGGGTTCACATACCTGGTTTCCATCAATAGCGTAGTCATATTTGGTTGCATACACTTTGCCTACAGACACAGCTATTGCATAACCAACAATAGCAATGGAAAATGCAGATGCTATCATGTCTCCAAACATGCTGACAGCTGGAGCTTCAGGAGGCAAAAATCTAAAAAAAAAGTTAAGAATAATATATATTAACATGCGTATATGCATGTTTTCTACAAATACAACAGTTACAGAAAATAGTACATTCCCTTTGCTGTAATATATTGTTTACTTAGTGGGAAATCATGAATGAGGATCCTCACTTGTAACATAAAAACAATTACTACAATATATATGATAGACTGATTATAATAAATGTGGACTGGGGGCAGCAGGATTTCAGCTAAGTCAGCTCGACTGGGCTTCCTAAACTCTAAACTCGGAAACTCTTCTTTTAGAAATTAACCCTTTGCAGGTCCTGATCCCATTATGTGAAGGGACTGCATTTCTTTGCTTTTCCTGTTATTCCCCCACTTCTTTCTTTCTTTTTAAATTGTATTCCATGGCACGAAGGAGATGCAGCAACCCTAGTCCCTTTTTTAGGCGGGCACATTCTGTCCACCCATCTGTCTGTTTAAGAAGCCAGAGAGAGCTCCCAAATCAAAATCTGTGTTAGGAAAGTACAGGGAAGGAAAAGAGGAGAAACCTGTTCCAGACCTACCAAGGCCAGGCCAGCCCTCCCATGAAGCGGGTTGAAGCCCCCACCTCAGGTGGCAGAGCAGGAGGAGCAGCGAATACATAGCCTCCACCCTCAGTGGTGGACAAGGAGCCCGGCGGGCAAGGAGTAAAATATACTTTAGATCAGTAAAATATACTTCAGATCAATAATTTTAAAAAGGAATGAAAGAACTAATCATGCTGGGAATCTTACAGAGAAAATTTAAAGAAAACACCCACCCACCCCACATACACACATGGCTTCATTATTTCCAGACAGTTTAATTATTTAGTCATTATTTTAAAGTATTCTCATTACATAGACTTTAGAAATCATTTTTGGGGGAGTAAAGGCTGCGCACAATATATAAATACTTTCTCTTAAATTCTAAAAGAAAATGTTTCATAATCTAAAGCTGATTGATTTCCCCAATTTTTGACACCCCCAAAAAACAAACCAGTCTTCTGGGAAAGGGGGGCTTTCCCCCCTGAATTTTCAGTGAGCTTTCACATCTTTAATTCCACAGTTTTAAAAAAAATGTAGAAAAGAGCAACTAAAATGATCCAAGAGTGGGAGCAACTCCTCTATGATGAAATGTTATAAATTCTGGGACTGTTTAGGTTACAGAAAAGGCAAGTGGGGGAGACATGATAGTGGTGCATAAAATTATGCATGGTGCGGGATTCCCAGGTTCATCCCATGAACCTGATTTGTGGAAGATTCAGGACAAGTAAAAAGATGTTCTTCACACAGCGCATAGTTAACTATAGAATTTAGTATCACAAGATGTTGTGCTGGCCACCAATTTGGATGGCATGTCCTCCTTTCCCCTATAGCCACCCTATGACATAACACTATTCCCTCTTTTGAAGAAGTTATTATGCCAGACCATGTGCCCATTTGCTTTATGAGGCAGGTGCTCCTGAAGGCTACCGAACAGAGGGACTATCAGGCCATAAAGTTGCCTAGCTGGGTCTGCCAGAAACCTGGTCTCACCAATCCTGGTAGGTCCACCACTCCTGCTGAACATCCCCCTGGGGCTGGACATGTTGGTGGGCACTCCCCCTTCGGGGCCGACCATGTTGTCCTCCTTTTTGGTTTCCAAAATAGGGTCACCCTACTCATGGTAGCTGGTATAAGGCGCTAAAATGGGGTACTCCACAGTGGAGTGGGGGTTTGGATCCAGAGCTTTGCTGTTCTGCTGACACCTATGCCAGCCTGGAGCTGATAAAACTAATATAAACTCCCCCCCCATTGCTTTCAAGAGGGTGGGGGGATTTAAAATACAATGATTCTCTAGGCTGAGAAGCCCAGCAAAACCATCCCCTACACCTTTCACCCAGGCTGGCTTGAGCTGGCATGGCTTGGGGTGTGGGTAGGAGATCCACCACTTCAGTCCTCCTTGACCCTATAGGATTGCCCAGTCAACCATTACTGCCCACTTAAAATATAGCTGCACTCACCCATTTGTTTTAATAAATAATACCAACAATCTGCACTCACCCACTAGGAATATGTTTAACAATGCCTGCATTGTATTTTTTCTCCAGGTCAACACCATAGGAAATGCCAGCGGCTATTATTGTCTGAAAGCAAAAGAAATAACAGTATGAATTCAGAAGATTGATCTTCCCTTCTTGCCAGTTCAGTCCTTCGAGTTTGTTAAAACTGTTGGCTTACCACAATCACTTCTATAGGAATGGGAACAGGGATCTTGTGCCTGAACCGATCATTGATTTCCTTGACTACCATACAAACAAAAATGGTCAGCAGACCAGCAATAAGATCAGCAATGTTGGTGGTTGCAATATTTTGAAATATTTCTACAAGGGTCTAAAAAACAAAACAAAATAGACAATGTTAAATGCTTCCATTCAAATAGTCAGAGAATATTGATCTTACAAAGACACACAATGTAATTACAGCTTCAGACAAACTTTGAAACTAATCTCTGCCAGTTTATGGGCTGCCAACACAAACTTGTTTTCTGTTGCTCCAGAATATAGGAGCTGAATCAATGGGTTCAAATGATGCAAAACAAAACAAAACAAAACAAGAAAGAAAGAAAGAAAGAAAGAAAGAAAGAAAGAAAGAAAGAAAGAAAGGAGCTTCCTCATAGTACAAGCTGTTCAACAGCAGAACAGACTTGCCTTGGAAGTTGGTGACCATTCCTTCCTTAGGGTTTTTTAGGTAAATGGTGGATGGCTGCCTATCAAGGATGTAGTAGTGAAGTTCCTGCATTGGCGGGGGGTGGGGAGTGGACTGCAGATGTTTTGGCCTGTCATCCTTCACCTTTGGCTATGCTGGCTGTGGCTGATGGGAACTGTAGGCCAAAACATCTGCAGGGCTACAAGTTGCCCACCCCTGCACTATATTATCTAAGATCCTTCCAACTTTATTGTTCTATCATCCTATGCACACTTAACTTGACAGTAAGTCCCACTGCATGTAATGTGACTTACTTTCAAGTAAATGAGTATCTAATACTGCAAATTATAAAAACGACAACCAAGAGCCTCGGATTATATATATGCTTTTAAGAAAACCAGCACCACTTGATTCATGTTCCTGCAGTGGGTGACAAAATGCTGACACTCTTGTTCAGATACTTGATGTATGTTCACCCAGGTTTTTGTGGTCTAATTCTAAATAACGAAATAAATATGGTTAGTAACACAGTCTTATTTTCAGAGCTACGGTCCTTCATGTCACTTGCTCCAGGGAGCAGGAAAACCCAAATAGTTTTGGTTTAGATGGATTTAATTACAGAATGCCTTATGATTGCAATATCATTTGACTCTACGTGTCTTGACATGTATGAGTTTATCTAGTTGTTAAATCAGTGAATTTCCAGTGTATGTGTGTGTGTGTGTGTGTGTGTGACTTAGTTGTGTGTGTATGAGTCATCTTATATACTAACAGCAAACTCATTCTCCAAGTTTGGATACCAAAACAGCACCATCCTCACATAAGAAGGAGGTATCAGGAGGTTTGGAGAAACCCCAAGGTTTGCAGTACAAAACAATCCTTAGAAAAATAAATCCTAAGGCCAGGGCAGAGGCTTGGGAGGGGTAGTGGTGGAGAAAGAACCCCAAAACAATTAATGAAAATTGAGTATGCTCAGTGGGCACAGAATGCTGGGAGGGTAATGGAATGGGGCATGCTCAAAATAGTATGGCTGGCTGGCTGAAATCTTGAACAGGTACACTTCACAATACAACATTTTGTTGCAGGTCTCACTTGTAATTCAGATACACACGCACAGACACACTTTATCTAATAGATAAATGGACTTTGTTCAAAGCAGTTTCTCTGACTTGAAAAAAGTTACAGTTTCTTCACTTTGTCTAACTTTGATATTAATCTATTAAATTTAAATACAGGGAGGTATTTTATTACACACACACATATCCAAGTTTTATTATAATATTATAATACTGTATTTTTTGCTTGCATTTTTATTGTCTTGGATGAACTTGGTTCAGAAAGGTGCCATAAATATTTAACTAATAAAAAAAGGTCTGATCTGAATATTTTCACACTGATCCCAAAACTTTGCCATCGTATGGGATAAAGTCTTCACATGGGATCCCTAAACAATTGGTCTACCCAACCAGCTCTGTAGGACCAATTACCTGTTTTACAGCCTCTCTTTCCCCCAACAGGTGATCAGCACTATTAAAAGTGATAGCGACAACCAGCTGCTTAGAGGATGTGTGTGCTCCTACTGCTATGCATTTTGATCCATGAATTGGGTCCATTTTAAAATTATTAATTTGTATAATTATTGATAAAACAATTATTGAATAACAATCAGCATTCAGACTTTCCTCATGTCAATAGATTTCAAGCAATTGATTTATCCATAGATTTGACAATATATACAATGGAGAAAAAACAGGAATTAAACCTGTCCTTCCCATAATCTGCTCTATAGATCCATGCCATATGAAATTGTTAAATTAGATGGTAAAATTATGCCTAAAAAGATAATATGACATACAACAAAGTTCAGTTTAGCGAGACACACTTACATAGATAATTGAAAGAACCCCATTGTAGTTGTTGGTTGAAACATTTAAGACTATTTTTAGTTGTGAAACAAACACTTGAAAAGCAGCTGCAGTTGTAAAGCCCCCAACGAGTGGATCAGCAAGATATCTCACAATAAAACCAATCTGAAGTGCTCCAAACACTAGCTGAAAAAAGAAGAAGCACTGAATCACTTTCTGAACAGCTAAGTAGCATTACAGAATAATTGTACCATGTCATTCTTGAAATTCAGGATTTAAATCATTTACCTGGTAAAAAGTTTTCAAAATGCTGTGTGTGTGTGTGTGTGTGTGTGTGTGTGTGTGTGTGTGTGTGTTTCCCACAACTGAGAAAATCCTCTACCCATTTTCCACCCATCTTACTTCTGTCATCAGGGACAGCCAAAGGTGTACCTTTAGTAGTAATCTCAATGGATGAGCAGGTTGATAATGTGGCAGGTAACCTGGTCCTTGAAAGTCACATAGGGCTTTAAAGGTAAACACCAGCACTTTGAATTGTGCCCAGGCATAGGCTGCTAACTGGTGAAGTTATTTAAGAATCTGGGGGATATTTTTGCACTAACTGGTCCTGGTCAAAAATCTTGCAGCTGTGTTTTGAATTAGATGAAGTTTCCAGAGAGGCTTCAAAGCAACTCAACATACAGTGCATCACAGCACTCTAATCTGGAGGACACAGCATATGGATAACTTTGGCCAAGGGGGGCATAGTTGGTACATGAGTCTCACGTGGTGGAAGGTGCATCAAGCTACTGATGGGCTCAAGTTACAGGAAGCCAGTTTCCAGCTGGACATAAGAAAAAACTTCCTGACTGTTAAAGCAGCATGACAATGGAACCAAGTACCTAGGGAGGTTGTAGGCTGACCCACACTAGAGGCCTTCAAAAGGCAGCTGGACAGCCATCTGTCAGGTATGCTTTAAGGTAGATTCCTGCAAATGAGCTCAATGGCCTTGTAGGCTCCTTCCAACTCTACTATTCTATGATACTATTATGCTTGGACTTCCAATAACAAAACTGGATCTAGGAGCATCCCCAGAGTGCACATGTAATCCTTTAGTAAGGAGTGCAACCCTATCCAGTACAGGTTGCCCTCCATCTTCCTGGTTAGATGAACCACTCAGTCCTTACATCTTATATAGCTTCAGTTTATAGGCCCTTATCCAGCCTACTACCAATTCCATGCACCAGTTCAACATATCAGTTACATCACATAACTCAGATGTAAAGGAGAAGTAGAGTTAAGTGCCATGCACATATTGATTGCATCTCACTTCAAATCCCTGGATAGCCTCACCCAACAGCTTAATGTAAATCCATTGGAATTCATAAGAGACAGAATGGAAGGTTGTAGGTCCCCATAGCATAAATGCCTGAAGATGAATTGAAGTTGCTGAGTATCACCTTCTGGAATCAGGCGTCTAAGCAGGAATGGAGGCACTGAAGCAAAGTGCCTGCAGTCTCTGATCCATAAGGATGATATGACTGATGGTATTGAAGGCCAGCAAGAGGTCCAGGAGAATTAGCAGTCACATTCCCCCATTCCTCTCCCAGCATCAGAGAGACCAAAGCAGTTTCTATACCAAAATGGACTGAAATGGATCCAGATCAGCTCAACCCCTTTCTGCTGAATGTTATTAATCATAAGAGGTTGTGCAAAAAGGTAGTAGACTGCACCTCTCCAAACACCTTATTCACATCTTCAGGTCACAACAACTGAAATTCATTCAACAACTCAAATGAGGACCTGGCATACATATCTTAACTTGTAATCTTAAAATTCATGTCTCTTGTCCATCCTTTTTGTTTGTTCATGTTTCCTAGTTCATGTTTTCACTTCCATAAATGGGGAAATAAGCTATATTCACTTATTTTTGCCACCATTGATTTACAGGAAGGCCTTGTTTGTTTTTTAAGTCAGATTGTCAACAGAAGTTAAAAACAACAACCCAGGTTTCCCTTGTTATTGAGGTATCTCCCCACACTTGGAATTATCATATTCAAATACAAGAACATGAAAAAGACTTAAAACAAAACTTTTGATTGCAGAAGACAAACTCCAAAATGTAGGTTTTAATCCCCAAACATTAAAATGTAGAAATACTTAAATGGTTTTATCAACTTGTGCAAAACTGTAAACATGAGGCTCGTAAACTTCCATTCTAATTTAATGCACTGCAATTACCCCTTCGTTATGGAAGGTATTGGAAAGGGTCATGGTTAAACAACGGCAGGCACTCTTGGAGAACACTAATTACCTAGACCCATTTCAATCTGAGTTTTGACCTGGTTATGGGACTGAATTAGCCTTGGTCGCCCTGATGGATGCCCTTTATCAAGAGAGAGACAGGGAGTACAACCCTGTTAATTCTGCTCAATCTCTCATCTGCTTTTGATACCATCGACCATGGTATCCTCCTCGATAGACTCCATGAGATGGGCATCGGTAGTTCTGGTCTTACCTGCAGGGTTGATTTCAGAGAGTAACATTAGGTTACTATTCCTCGGCCCCTTGGCAATTAAGCTGTGGGGTACTGCAGGGCACCATCTTGTTCCCAATGTTGTTTAACATCTATATGAAGCCTCTGAGGTTGGCCATTGGGGGATTTAGAGCAAAATGCCATCAGTATGCTGATGATATACAGCTCTATCACCCTGTGACAATGACATCTGAATCAGGAGTTGCTGTGCAAGTCCTAGATCAGTGCCTAAACTCAGTCATGAGCTGGATGAGGGCCAATAAACAGAAGCTAAATCCTGGCAAGTGGGTCAGTGGTTTCCGAGTTTGGGAAATAGGCTCATTGTTTGTTCTGGATGGGGTTGCACTCCCTCTGAAAGATCAGGTTCATAGTATGGGGATACTCCTAGATCCACCTTTGTCACTGAAGGCCCAAGTGGCCGTGGCGGCTCGGGGGGCCTTTTACCAGCTTCAGCTGGCTCACCAGCTACAGCCTCTTCTGGACAGGGATAGCTTGGTCACAGTGGTACAGGCATTAATAACCTCAGCACTGGATTACTGCAATGAGCTTCGGAAGCTTGAGCTAGTGTAGAATGTAGCAGCTTGACTGTTGTCAGGAGCTGCCTCTTTTCAGCATATAACTCCTTTGCTGAGGAAACTGCACTGGCTGCCTATTAACTACTGGGCCAGGTTTAAAATTTTGGTACTAGTGTACGAAGCCCTAAACAATTTGGGACCAGGACACCTGTGAGAACACTTTCTCCCTTACCAACCTGCCCTATCACTGAGGGCATGCTCCTGGTGGTTCCACATGGACTTATGGCCCGATTGGAATTCACCAGGAGAAGAGCCTTTAGTGTAGTGGGCCCTTCTCTGTGGAACTCCCTGCCCGTGGAGGTCAGGCATGCGCCAACACTAGGCTGCTTCCAGCACCTTCTGAAACAACTCTGTTTCAAGAAGCCTTCCCCAACTGACTAGCCACTGTTTTTCTGGTTTCTTTGCTTTAAATGGAACAATTTTAATTTGCTTTTTAGATCTTCTTTCTTTTTACTGCTTATACCTTTGTTCACCACTTCAGAATCTGTTTTAGATATTGAGCATTATATAAATATTGTAAATAAATAAATGAAATAAATTATGTTATTATTTTCTCAGGTGTGTAATAAAAGTATAAAAGTGATAACACTTTGCAACAGTTTTGTCCAATCATATTACCTGGATTATGCCAACCAAAAACGTGATGGTGCTGGAAATCAACACTCTCTCTGCATCTCTAGCATCAGTGTCAATCAATGTTTTGTTCAGCCCCGTCATGTTACTGCTAACCACGAGGAATTTTTCATCAGGTGCCATGCTCAGTACTACTGATCCCACCATTAAACTGACCACAGGGAAAGGTCCTGTTAGGAAGAATTTTATATATATATTTAAAATGTATACACCACTTCCTAATGATGGATCAGATTTAGGTGCATTCAACTTGGCTGGTGGAAGTGGACTTCTCATCTCAATGGGAACCCCTCCAGTCGCCTGAACATTCTACAGAGAGTGTCAAGTGACCTTGCTGTAATAGGCTGTGGTGTGGAGGGATGAGGGGGAAGGGGAGAGATCCCTGAGAATCAGATGGAGGTATCTTCTTCTACATTACCCCAATCAGCAATGTCCCCTGATCTTCTGTGTAGCATTCTTGGAAGGATGGAGGGGCTGCTGTGGAGAGGAAGAGGCAAGGAAGTCTGCATTCCCCAGCCCAGTTTGCATGCACTTAAATCTGGATGCAACCCAATGTGCTTATGGTGGCTAATAATAAAACAATTAAATAATAATAAAACATTGTAAAGCACCCAGAAGAAAACTAAAAATCAAAGCAAGAATAAAGCCATCACTTTTCAGGTTAAGGAAACACTTACCAAAGGAGTAATTAATTCATTTGCAGCTTGCCATACTTATTATAAACTATTAGTTTCCCCAATAATGTATACGTTATGCATTCACAGCTACATATAAATGGGAGTTATGTGAATAATAAGTTGCAATCATTACTCTGAGATAGGGTCACCCTATTATTTTTGGGCCCACATGAACCTAACTCACAATGGACAGTGGGTCAGATGTCAGGTAATTAGCTTCTACTAATTGCTAAGTTCTTGCACTAGCAAAAGAAGAGGTCACACATATATTATTTATGGATGCAAGTGATTTCCAGTAATTATCTGAAAAATATGGATAAGCATGAAGCTGTTTAGAATTCAAACACAACAAGAATGTGCCAACATAAAAGCCTACAATAGCAAATTGGATCCACCAATATGACTTCCTCACATAAAATATTAATACTTTTGAATAAAAAAAATAGCATTCTGGAAGAAATAGTTGGCTGATATTAAAATGAAGTATATAGTTACCAACTGAGATGTGTTTTGATGTTCCCAAGAAGAAGTATGGCAGGATGGGGAAAAAGGCAGAGTAGAGGCCATATCCAATTGGAACTGCAGCCAGTAATGCATATGCCAAGCCTTAAATAGTAAAAAATAAAAATTAATAGTCTCACAATAGCTTCTTTTAAAAAATTGCATCCAGCTGTAATACATTAGTAAAAGTGCACTTTCCTTTTTACACAGGTATAACCCACGTTTGTCATTTGCACCCGATATTCAGCTGCATGTACAAATCTGAGCTGTTCAAGTAACATCATTTGTAAATAGTCATATTGTCAGCCTAATCTTAGCAATGCTTACTCAGAATCAAGCCTAAAATGTCTAGGATTGCAAAGACCTCTGAAAGGAAGTTAGTCAAGTAAATCTGGACAACAGTTCATGCAAAAACAAGGAGGATGGAAAGAAAAAGTTGTAAATGCTAAAACAAAACAAAAGGCAGCTACACCAATGTTTATAGTTTCCAATGCGTCTCAAGATTGTTCACTTTGTCAAGGGCAATTGATTTCTTTAAAATGTGTAAATAATACTGACTTGATCAGTCAGTTAGAAGCCAGGAGTTCTGGGCATTATTTGGACATTTTGAAGGAAGCAAAATTGCCCTTGATACAGAGAAGAATCTCAAAATGCAACATTTGAAGGCTAGAGAAATGCCCAGTTGTGTGTGATCCTGAAACCATTCCACCTTTCCACCTGGTGAAAAGATTTGCACTGTGAATTCAGAAGCAGTGACCCATAACTTCAAGACTTAGTTCGAGCAGCCCCAATACATTCCTATTTATTTCTTCTATAAGAACAGTTCAGTGGGGAAATGTTTGGACTTTTCTTACCTTGTAAAGTAGCCACAAGTCCAGTACTGATACCAGAAATTATATCGCTGAGGAGCCATTCCTTAAACCTGTACTTAGGCAACCATTCCAGAATAGGAAAGATAGTCTTGGTTATCTGCACAGCTTTTCTCTTGGAACAGCTGCCAAGGACAAAATGTGAAATTGCTAGAATAACACTGCAAACTCCTTCTGTTCCCCTGTCATGCTCCACCTCCCATTTGATCTTTCAGGCCTTGGATGAGACTTTCCCCTGTCCCACCCAAAGGTTGTGATGCATGCCGGTCAGTCACCTGCAAGTTTTCTGGACTCGTTCCCGGAGTGTTTTGGACACCACTAATTTCCTCTCATTCTCCTCTTGAAAGGTTGGCTCATTGTAGATGGGCCGGGCCACCACATAGCGACCGAGATCTGGGAGAGCTCCATCAATCCCACCACCTGCCGCCATTCCCCTGCCCTGCCTACAGATGGAAAGAATGAAGAAGGGCAACATTTCCAAAGCACACAACCTCCGAGGCAGCCGTCCATCAAGTACAGTGTGCTCTCTGAGCTTAGCTTGCATCTGGGCTAACCAGGTGAACTCAGCTTATGGCAACCGAGCCTAGTGCCACCTTCATACAAGGTGCCAACTCCTTTTCCTCAAGAAGCCTACTGCCTAGGGTGACCATATGGAAAGAAGGACCAGGCTCCTGTATCTTTAACAGTTGTGTAGAAAAGGGAATTTCAGCAGGTGTTACTTGTATGCATGCAGCACCTGGTGAAATTTCCTCTTCATCACAACAATTAAAGCTGCCTTCTTTTGTATCTGGTCACTCAAGTATAGCTTTTACAGCTTTAACCGTTGTGATGAAGAGGGAATTTAACCAGGTGCTACATGCATACAAATGACACCTGCTGAAATTCCCTTTTCTCTACAACTGTTAAAGATACAGGAGCCTTGTCCTCCTTTACCTATGGTCACCCTACTACTGCCAGCTCCTCTGTCCAAGTCAAGGAGCCCTCTGTTAGTCCATTTCTTCGGCACTGAGTGCTCTCCGCCAGCTAGCCACTCTGCCAAAAGAGCTGGCTCCCAAGGCTTCAATTCTCATACTAATAACAACCTCAACAACATTCTGCGCCTTTAACGCCTGCATGTGAAGCCCAACATCCACAAGAGATGTTTCCCTGACCCTTCACACAGCTGCTCAAGGCAGCTGCCCGTTTAAGAAGAAGAAAAAGCGGGGTGGGGGAAAGACGGGAACTCCATTCCCTCTCCTCAGGCCATCTACCGCCGGACCCCATTCCTGTGAGCGGGGCTGCAAGTGCGCACACGCGCGCGTCTCCCCACTTGCGTCCAGTTTATCCCCTCAAGTCAGCCGCGCCAACTTTGCCGCCTGCTCCCGCCCCGCACTATGCCCGTCCAGCGCCAGAGCGGGCGCCCTCAGTCGCGCCTTTGCGCTCCGCGCCCGGGTAGCGCTGTCCGAGTCCTGAAGCGCTGCTGGCTTCTCCTCGGAAGAGTTCCAGCTGCTCTCGCCGCAGCTGGCGCCGCTAACGCGCCTTCTCCTCCCTCACGCCTTTGGCGCCTCAGCGCCAGCAGCCGCGCGAGGCACCCTCCTGCTCCCGGGCCGGGTCCTTACCTGCGCGTGCCACCGGAGCCCCAGCATTGGGCACAGGCGGCCTTTATACGGCTCCCCCAGTCTCGGCTGCTTTGCTTTTATTTACAGGCAAACAGAAGCATCCGGCGGCACGTGACAGCCCGCCTCGCTTGGTCTGCCGCCGCCGCCGCCTCCCTCCCGCACACCTGCACCGCCCGACCTCAGCTGCTTGGATGCTCCCCCTCCCCTTGCAAAGGGCGGGAGCAACGTGCCCCGGGTTGAGGGACCTTGGACGGGAAGGAGCTGGAGGAGACGGGCCTTTCCTTAATAAGGAAAGCACCCAGCAGTTCCTTATCCCGAGGAAACCTTGAAACAGAACTGAATGAGCAGCCTCAATAAGGAACTGGAGTTTATACGCCTTGCCAGCACCCACGCTCCCTTGTGCAAATAAATGTTCATCTACCCTGTATCATACATCTCTTATGACTGGTTGCTGCCTTTGAGAGCCACAAAAATGAACTCCATTTTTTTTAAAAAAAAACCTTTTCTTTTTGGATGTGTGTGTGTCAGGACTTCTTCTTCTTCTTCTTCTTCTTCTTCTTCTTCTTCTTCTTCTTCTTCTTCTTTTTCTTCTTCTTCTTCTTATTATTATTATTTTAGGTTTAATGACTCCAGACGCCATAAGGATTTGAGGGTGCACTCCAAACCAAGCTTTGGGCTACCACGAATCATCTACCCACTGCTTCAGGAGAGTGTCCTCTATGAAACATGTAAAGCTCAATACTTCAGTATGCACAAACACTGGTGAACCTACTGCCCCCATGCCACTGATAGCCAATATATGTTCAAATGGATCAAGAATGCAAATTTGTACTTCTCAATAACCTTTCACCCACTCCAGATCATACAGTGACACAATAAGGAGACTGTCACCTTCAAGGTGCCCTAGTATTGCATCCATCTCAATGCTTTGTTTTGGGTCATGGAGAGAATATGATATGGGCAGCCCAGAGCTTATTTTGGGATGCAAGAACGGATCAACTTCAGTTCCTTATTGAGATGGCTCGTTCTGTTTTGGATTTTCCTGGTAACTAGTAATCAACTCCAGCCTCATCTTGGAGTTCTTTGGATTCTCATCAGAGCTCTCTCAATGTAAAGAGATTTCCTGAGAGACAACCTGACCAGTGCCGGTCATTATTGATCTTCTGCAGTGCAGATGCACAGGAGAGCATTGGGCACTTTTAGGTTGTTCTGTCAGTTTGTGTGAGGCAGTTGGCAAAGCCTAACCAAATGGGCTCTATGTAAATGGAGAATGATCCATATAATTGGCTTTGGAATCCTCTTGCATACACAGGGTTCCCTCAGTAGATGCATACAGTCACAAGTTTAAGGTGGAACAGAGACCCTGGAGATAGACAGGCAGGAAGTTCCAGCTTCAAGCTTTGGCATCTCCAATGGAAAAAAACAAAACCTCTCCCTGAGATCTGCGAGTCACAGTATTGGGCCACATGGACAGATCACCAGTCATTATAGAAGGCAGCTTCTTAGGAAAGTTTGAGAACTATTGACCTAAAAGTATAATTTCTGTGGAATATATATTTCATAACTGGTCTCCCCAGGGACCAGGTAAAATATCCATTATCCAGCTATCTCCAGTATTCGAGGCAGTAAGCCTGTTTGCACCAGTTGCTGGTGAACATGGGTGGGAGGGTGCTGTTGCAGCATGTCCTGCTTGTTCATCCCTGTCCACTGTGTGAACAGAGTGCTGGACTAGATGGACCCTTGGTCTGATCCAGCATCAGGGCACTTCTTATGTTCTTATCATGCTTAAGGAAATTGCATAGTAGTTGTAACACAAATATTACTTGCAGTCTTGTGACTTCATCCCGAGAATTATTCTCAGAGCATCCACATGGGTATCGGGAAATAGTGTGTTAAGCAAATGGCAATAATTATGGTTCCATGCACTCTTGTCATCAAAAATATGGGAATCTGATAATATAGTATCTTACCTTTATCAAACGCAAGGCTAAAACACCCTTGTGTCCTTTTTACTGAACATGCCAGTTGAATTTAAATTGTTGAATCTAAAGAAGCACTTAAGATGGCATATCCTGAGCTCATTGGTGTCCCACTCCTCTCCTCCCTTATGATTGTATAAGTTAGCATTACACAGTGAAGGGGACAGATGTGTTACTTCATGGTATTGGTTCTGGATCAGGTCCACTGCACGAGCAAAGCAAACTTTAGGGGTAGGGCATAACTGTAGCAATATGTTATTGCCTATCTTTTCCTATCTTTATTATCATCCTCAAGTTTACAGACTCTAAGGCCAACTTTGCTTCCCCCCCCCCTCAAACAGATCACAATTTCTACTCTAATGTGCTTTTTCTATTATGTTAGCCTTTCCAATTTGCTTCTCCACTCTTCTTGCAACCAGCTATGGGCCAAAGCCCTAGCTTGACAATGATTGCATGTGTTGGAATTAGCATTATTAAGAGTAAAAGGTTAAATTCAGGAACACCATTTCATACTTGCATGCGTGACAAGTCCTTCATTGAATTGAACACATATGTGTGATTAGATCACAACACAAATTGTTTATTGAATAATATTTCCCCATCTCTTGTTATTACCTAGGCTTGTCAACAATTCTTAAAATTAAAGTAAATATTGTCAGTGATCCCATTTTTGAAAATAAGTTGATCTATATCTTTCCTCCCTTTGTTCCTTATATAATGAATTTACTGATCTTCTGCTGGCTGAACTGGATAGATCAATGCAAATATAGATGGGATATGTCCCAATACATAACTGGTAACAGACTTGGGGTTTCATAGTAATGTTAACCAAATAAAATACAATTAAGCAATTACATTAGGCAGTGAGAGGAGAAATACAGATGAAATAACTACATATACTAAAAAATACCATATTTCTTCAATTGTAAGACGCACACTAATTTCAGTACCACCAACAGAAAAAAAAAACCCTAAGACACCCCTGCGATTCTAAGATGCACCCCATTTTTAGAGATGTTTATATGGGGGAAAAGTGTGTCTTAGAATCAAAGAAATAGTGTAAGTTATGTTGAGTTCAATGGGCTTACTCACAGGTAAGTTGGTACAGGATTTCAACCATGGCATACTGCAATGGGATAAACCTTAGGTCTAGCTAAGGCCTTATAGTTCTTGCAGTATTTAAAAAAGAAAAAGAAAAAAGAGGCATGTTAAGATTTTGATTATATAAAAATGTATTTAAGTATAATTGTTTAACCAATTAATCACTAAAGGACAGATGATGAGTAAACTAACAGCTCCCTATTAGGTTCATAGCCCTAATAATTTTCAAAACGTTCAGCGAAAGCATCGTTCTTCCAATATGCTGCACACATGTTCACGCAACACAAGTGGGGAGCAAGACTGTGCCAACTAGCTACACTTCTTGCTATTTGTGTATATGGTGTGAACATTTGCAGGGAGGGTTCTTCAAGTATACAGCTTTACGTACAAAAGCTTCCATGCTTCTGGAAACCCTGGGATTCCTGATCACGTGGAGCCTTTACATGTATACCTGTCTGTATGAAAGATCTCTCCTTGCAGACATTTGTGCTATACAGTGGAAACTAGAGGACAGGGCCAGTTGGCACAGTCCCAGCGCCCACTGAAAATTTGATTGAATATTATTTATTATTTATCATTTATTTATTGCATTTTTATACCACCCAATAGCTGAAGCTCCCTGGGCGGTTCACAAATATATCACTGAATATGTCAGTGTCGTGTCTGAAGAGGGGTGAGCTTATTTATTAATTTATTCCCCCTTCCTCTAAAATTAGTGCTCAAGGTGGCTAACGATGATAAAATACAGAAAAAAGGCAACATAATTAAGACATAGCCACATCTATTAAAACACAACTTTAAAAACACATTAAAAAGCCGCCCCGAGTGCCATTTTTCTTGGTAGAAAGACGGGGAACAAATCAAATAATAAAAAAATTGACATCAGTTAAAAAGAAATAAGCAGCACCAACTGGTTAAAATCTAGTTCATCAAACAAAAGTTTAACAGCCCAAAGCTGCCTGAATAAAAATATATTTGCCTGCTGGCATAAGGATGGAGCTAGCCTTGCCTCTCTTGGCAGTGAGCTCCAGAGCCTGGGATCAGCCACTGAGAAGGCTCTTTTTCACATTTCCTCTGATGGTTGCTGACCAAGAGAAATGCCTCTCCCAGGGTTATGAAATCCAGGGCAGGTCCACAAGGAGAAATGTGGTCTTTCAAATAGTTTGGGCCCAAGTTTGTATCATAGCTGACAACACAAACATAACCAAGAATTCTCTGTGTTCGGGTAGAGGAGAGTTGAATAGAAAATGTTTTCTATTGTTGAATTTGGGCAAGGATTGCAATCATTTTGTTAATGGAACATTGCCAGTTCCATTTTCACTAAAAGTGCAGATTAATGAGATTTTTAAAAATATATAGCATGCAATATGCTATTTACATGACGGCTGTAATCAACACTGAATATGTGAAGAACTTTGCTTCATCAGCTAGTTTATTAGAAAATATGTAAGATGTTCTGCATGTGTGGAAAGGTTATTTAATCAGCACCAGCAGAGCTTTCATTTCACCTGTTAACTTCAGCATTGGGTCCAGATTTAGACACATGCAACTGGGATGGCAGAAGCAAACTTCTCTGACCTCTCTTCCCCAGAACTCCACTGATTGAAGGTACCTCTGACTGATTTTCAGAGGTTCAGCAGGCTCCCCTGATCCTCTGTGTAGCTTTTAGGGGGGAGCTGCCATGTGGAAGACGGGGAAGGAACACTGCCAGTCGAGCTGCACATGCCCAATTCTGGATCAGACAGCCCAAACTGTTCCCCAGTGATACAACATTTCTCTCCATTTTTACTTCCAATCAATTCCTGACAGTTATCTAGACTTTATTTCTGTGATGTGCAAATACAAAGTATTGATGGGCCTCACAGAGAAAAATAAATGAACTGAAAAACATCCCTTTATGGTAGGCAGCTCAATGGAAGAGAAACATATTTCAACACAATTGACCAGGAACTTGTCGTAAACTATTTCCACTTAGATTAATGGATATTGCTTGTGCAGCTTAATTTTACCTTGTACTGGAGCCTGGCCCAGTTGATTTTATCTACTATAAGAGAAAATTAGCTAAAAAATGCAAAATGTGCTGATCACTAGTCAATTTTTAGCTGGTACCATGTCACATTGCTTAATTCCATTCTGTAGTATTGGCATCTTCTGACTGAAGGACTTTCCAGCTTTCCTCCTTTTGCATCCAGTTTTCAGGTGTGGTTTCAACACACACAAGACACATTGAACTAATCTGGAACAGCACAATCCCAAGGGGCAGAGTAGGGGATTAATGGGGACACCTAACAGATAACATTTCCTTGTATGAAAATGTGTGTTATCTATATATTTTTTCATTCCACTGTGAGATTACTCAGAAAATGTTCCACATAATTCTGTGCAAATGTACTTTTGTTTGTTTACCTGATTTTTTTTTATTTCCAGTTTAGAGCTAAATTGTGCAGTTGACAGATGTGGTCTGACACTTTAGACAGAATAATACAATTAAAATCAATGGAACTTCCAAATGAAGGTATCTGGAATCAACAGTGGACGAAGAACTATATGAATATCAATGAGCAATAGACCTGATAACCCATTTGAATAAGAAAATGGACTAACTAAGAAGTATACAGCTCTCTCCTTATGGTATGTTCTTGATGCAGCTGATTATTTATTTCATTATTTCCAACCGTTCTATTTTGATAAAAATACATCACATATATAATTCCACAGCAGCTGTTTCAGCTGAATAATGCAGACCAGTACATATTTCTGAATTGGGCTTCTGATAACTTTTACCATTTTACAACCAAAACAGATGGTAGAGGGAGCTAGAAACTGCTTTACTACATTGCTATTGAGCCCCGTACTGGTTTTGAGTTAAATCTGTTTATGCCTCCATTATAACAATGCTGCTTATAGTACATGACAGCCTTCACAAAACTTTTTTAAATAACTTGTCTCCAACAGAGTCAATGTTTTTTGGGGGGGTTGGGAAGTACTGCAATCGATCCCATTGAGAGCTGGGCATGGATTCATATGTGGAAGAAGTTTCTGAAAGGGTTTTTTGTGGTTTTTTGGTGGTGTAGGAGAATGGAACAAGTTAATACTGTGTTGTTGGTCATATTTGTAAGCAAATAGTGTCCAACTAATGAGTGACTTATAAAAACTGGCCAGACATAAAATAGGTCATTTTGTTATCTTACATCACAATGCCATAATGTGTTCACTTACTGTTTTATTCACCATTATTGGACTACAATTGGAACCAAGTTGGCAGAAACCATCTACTTGCTGTTATGGATAATGAAGAGGGCAAAAGAAAAAGGGGCTCATTCACATGCATACTTAATAATTCAAAGATCAATATATACCTATCAGATCCAGTATCTTAACATGAGGGTGGTATTGAATTGTACTCACCCAGAACATTAAAGGTGGGGGCTATTCCTCTATCTGTGTAGTGACATTGTGCACATATAACTTAATTCTTTTATTTATGTCACTTTCTGCACAGGAAGTTCTGGAAGGTGGAGGAAGTTTTTTGTAGCTGTGGGGGAACCCTCTCTCTCAAGACTAATATGCCCACGCAGTAGTAACACAATAACTGAACTGTAGTACCATGTTCAACTGGGTACCACTACAAGAGGCACCAAGCTATAACAGGAACAACATAATACAGGAAGACTGAAATAAGAAACATATTCTGCTGATATCCTACAGGTGTAAAAAATGAACTGAGATGGGATGCATTTTTAAGGGCTAGGGCCATTTTAAGGCCCATTACAATAGGTATTCTAAATGTCCTAAGATAATCTATACTTCAGATATTTTTTCAGGAATGGAGATTTAGTATGACCTTACTTTTTGCTACACAAAACAATCAAATGCTATACACAAATAGACAGGATCCAGATATAGTCAGTAGACCAATTAATATTAATTAGTTTTCCTGAACTACCAATGCCTTTACTGTGTTTTCTTCTATAAATATAATTACTCACCAAAACATGCAAAACCAGCTTACTGGTGTGCTGCATAATGGTATTAAATAGCAAACATCTGGGTGTAGGTTTTCAAAAGTAAATCTTTGGACTCAGACACATCAGATTTCAATTTTCTCTTGTATCTTGAGAACACACATGCAGAGGAAAACCCGAAATCTTGAATCTACTGACACAGTCATTTCCCCAATAAGCTCAGAATAATTAAATGCTGGATATTGAAGGCACTTTCGATATTACCACACAGAAGCTGAGTTCCAAACATTTAATTAAAAAATACCAGTCTTTTTTACCTAGTACCCTAAAGGCAGATGTACTGCCTTTAGTTTTGTCCAAATAATTTCTGATGTAACATTTCAGTTTTACAGGAACCAAATAAATGCAGTTTCTGTTTATGAGTTCCAATTCACAAATTACATATGCAGAAAGACAAAGCTTAAACAATCTCTTTATTAAGAAAGCAACAGCCAAGTAGAATGTGGAAACAAATGCAAAATACCAAAACAAAACAACAAAAAATGTTCAGCTGCAAATAATGAAGCTTTTAGAAAAACAATGGGTTGGATCCAGACTTGTGCTCAACAGACCTATACTGGTTATGGAGAAGGGTGATGGTCAGCAACTTTCCACCACTTTCTCCTTCCCACTGCAGCATCCTGTGTGTTCTGAAAAAAAGGTTGTGAGACCCTCCTGAACAGCATGGGCGGTGTTCCTGGGGGCTGCAGAGGGAAGGAGGAGTCAGCAAAGTCAACACCATTGCTAGATTCCAGTTCCTTCTGTTTGTGAATAGGCATGTCTGGATCCAACCCAATGTAAATGTTGTAAAATTTCACTATAAGAACCTTGCTTTGTAAGGTATACACAAATGTTTTTCAGATGTATTATCCACTGCAAAAAAACTCACAGTGGCTCATAACACATGCAAGTTCTTGAATACATGTAAATAAAAAATAATGAACTACAATGAAAATTTGAAGTGACAGCAAGGAAAACTCAAAACCATGGATATTTATACATTAAATGTGAAGCGCTGTTAAAATCTATTTTTAATATTTATACTTATTGTCAAATTATTTTGGCCATATGGATATAATATGTTCCACTATGGTTACTCATTTAATGACCAAGTTTAATGGCATTCCTGATTGTCACTAGCAAGCTAGATTAATTCAGCATAATTTTATGGGTTGATAAAATTTATAAGGTCTTTTCTAACATTACAAGCAATAATGCAATCTCCCAACTTTTTAAAAAAAGTTTATACTGGATAGAAACCTGAATGGTAACTCTGAATGGATGTTTCCATTTAAAATGCTTTTATGTTTTCTCTATGGAATTTAAAATATACTTCATAGTGTACTTCTAATATATCACCTACTAGTTTGGATCCAATGAACCACAAAAATAGTTCTGTATGCCCAAGGGAGGTATGGACTTGTGTTTTTTGAGCAGTAGCCAATCATGAGCCATATCAAATCTCTTTTGTAACTAAATGGAGTTCATGATATGCCATGGAATTGACCATTTCAACCAAGAATAGGCAACAATTTTACTGGGTATTATGCACAATTGCAGTAGATCTTTGGGTTCTGGTCACTATTTTCATTGCACAATAAAAGATGTTTGGTGACCAACAACTCTCTACAGAATGAGTACAGTGCGTTTCCCTGGAAAGAAAATAATTCTTGTTTCATAGAGCTCTAGAGGGTAAAGATAGGAACAAGAGACAATCCACATTGATGCAGGTTTATTAAAAGCCTGTGTCCTTGTACAGGGTTTATAGGGTTTTCTTATCATCTTTCTCATTTACACAGCTCTGTAAAAGTAAGGAGACAGACATGTGAAAAGAAAAGGCAAAAAGTTATCTTTATACATGGTAACATGCACCTCAGAATGACAATAGGTTTAATGTCTTTCACTCAATCTACAAACATTCCAGAGTTTAACACAGGGATGGTTAAATTGTGGTCCAGATGTTTTGGCCTACAACTCCCATCAGCTCTAGCCACCATGGGTGAAGAATGATGCGAGTTATAGGCCAAAACATCTGGATGGCCGCAAGTTGCCCATTCTTGGTATAACAAAATAACAGTGGTACCACATCTTGGGGAAATCTTAGAAGTGTAGAAGAGGACTCCTTCCAAAACTCCCTTTAGTCAAATCATGCAAGATCAGGGGCATTTGCATAGGAAACCCCAAATCAAGCTCTACATAAGTCTTTTACACTGGAGTGCAGAATGAAGTATAGACAAGCGGCACTACAACAAATATAAAGTGTATCGCCACTCCCCTTAGGAATGTTCCCGGTCAGGGCTCCAGGGACCATGGAAAAGGAGACTTGCAGTGCTTCTCACGAGGAGGAAGAGGAGGGTTGAGGAAGAGGGAAGGGAAAGAGTCATCTCTTCCCACCACCACTGCTGTGTTATACAGTATTAGTGGGCTCAGTCACAGCACTATCTAAATTATAGATTTGCACAGTCTGCCAAATGTCAGGTTTCTCCAGACTCCTTTTCATGCTCAGGCCAGAAGTGAAAGCTGCCCATAGAAAACAATGGAAAATTTAGAAGTTTAGCAATGCTATGATTGGACAGTAGTATGTCTGCCAAAACAAAAGGGCACAAAAATGGGAGTTCCTGTCTTTGGCATTCAGTATGAACCAAATGTTACTACTGTAGACAGTACATTATTCAAAAAGATAACAGCGTTTGCAATGAAAGGAAAGCTTGGCCATAAATTTTGAACATTGCTTTGAACGCCATTCTCACATGACAGAGCACTCTAACAAAAAACAAAAAACTAAAAAATGAATCAAAATCTAACCAGCAATTTTTAAAAAAATCTTTGGAAGGCAAAACCACAGAATCAAATGGTGGGTTTGGATATATACAAAGGTCTAGAGCTAACATTAGGTAGAATGGGGCACTTGCCTGAGGCTGCACATTTGGGGGGCCATTAAAGGACAGTAAGTTGCCATTTATTTTTAGAGCAGGGCAGAGCAATCATAACTCTCACATTTGTTGGCAGGCAGGTGTAGAGGCTATTGAGGTCATGTCTGTCCTGGTGGTCCTAGTAGCATCTGTAGAAACCTCCGTAAGGCATAAATCTACCACTGTAACTGGCCCTGAAATGATCCATTTCATGGGCAGTGCAAAGGTGGCTTTGGATCTGCTAGATCCAAGCTCCCTCTGTTCCTGCGAAATTCCAGGATCAGGCCCCTCAGCAATACCAGGCTGGTGTAGGTAATTTATCCCTATTGATTGCAATTAGGAGAAATTACAAAAACTTGGAAAATCCAAAATAAAGCTGTGCCCCTTACCTTCTGCCCTGGCTAGTATGAATGGGAAGGGCTTTGGAAGTGACGGACAATTCACCAAACAGTATGGTGAGCATATGAAAAGGAGGACAGGGCTCCTGTATCTTTAACAGTTGTATTGAAAAGGGGATTTCAGCAGGTGTCATTTGTATATATGGAGAAACTTCCCCTCCATCACAACAGTTAAAGCTGCAGGTGCCCTGCCCTCTTTTAAATCTGGTCACTCTAGTATAGCTCCTGCACCTTTAACTATTGTGATGAAGAGGGAATTTCACCAGGTTCTCCTTATATACAAATGACAACTGCTGAAATTCCCTTTTCTATGCAACTGTTAAAGATATGGGAGCCCTGTCCTCCTTTTCATATGGTCACCCTACCAAACACTTACAATTACTCTCTTACTACATTTTTACCATTTTGATTTTCTGTTTCAGACACTAAAATGTCTTGGGCTGTGTCTGGTCATCAAGGCTGAGCAAGGGAGCCAGATTTCCATACCATAGGGAGATGAAAACTCACTGCTGCTGCAATCTAACCTGCGGATGATTCGTCCTGATTTCGAATAGAGTGATTAGTCACCAACCAAGATTTATTTCCCCATTTCATAGTGTACCCAACCCAATACTTTTATCTAAGTCCTTTAGAAGAATGGAAACAGAACAACCTTTTTAAGAGGGGGGAAGCTGTTTGAGTTTCCCCCTTCTGCTCCTTTGCAATACTATTCCAGGAACACTGTGTTAATCGAATATTCTTGATGAAATTATTCAGTTCTGTTTTAAAACACATTAAGCTGCATTACAACAACAGTTCTAAGAAAAAAACTTAGGAGTTAAGTATTCTCATTATTCTTAAAGAATATGTCCAAACATACACAGAATTCAAGATTGTCTGATAAATTCTCTTTTGGAGTTAACGCACACAAACATTGGTAGTCAAATTTCAGGAAGTTCTGCTTGAGCAAATCAGCTCCCTCTGCCACCTACCCGCAGCTTTTCATGTTCCTTAGTAAGGTTATCATATTCTTTCTTAAGGTCTTCACACTGCTTTTTAACTGCACTCATTTCTTTCGTTGTCTTGTTGAGAGCTGTAAGACAGAGAAATAGTATTATTCTCTTCATTTTTATTGTAAACAAGCAAAAAGTTTTACAAGAGTAATAACGCTGTTTTTAACAGTATATAATCAGATAGAAGTGTTTTCAAAATTTACAGAACCTACTTCTAACATTTAAAATAATAACATATAATACACCTAATTTATGCTATATTCCATTAAAAATAAAAAAACACAGAAACGACTGTGTCCTCCCACCAGGTAATCACTAGATTCAGAACAAAGAAAAAGCACATTGTATTTTTGGAAGCAAGGGATTCTTTTTGCGTTAACTAATAAATGGGATCCAATTTATTATAAAAATTTCCTGTTGCTATCTTTTTTTCTTTTGTTCCCACAATGCATTAATTTAGCCATAAACTAATGAAATTATCTTTCCAGATTTCATAACCATTATTCATATTTATTTTTAAATAATCTACCAGATTTTTTTGAAGATAATTTTGTATTTAAGAACATGGGATTGTTACAAAATGTTATTAACTAGTTATTTCAAAATTGATATTAGCTGGCTTTGTTCCATTACTACTATTTCCACATATAGTTGTTTGTAGCAGGGCTTAGCATATGTTTATCCAAACATGATATGGAAGAATTAGGATCTATTAACCAGGTATAGTATTATTCAATACGTGAATAACTTCATTTGGACAAAATTCCTCTGCTAATCAAATGATAGGGTTATTCAAAAGTAATACTATAATTTTATATAACTGCTAAAAACTGACTGCTACGGTCATGAGCCTGAAAGTCCTTGCCAGCAGTTGAACTGTTCCGATGTAATTGTATGTTCAAAACATTCTGACTGCTCAGGAAGAAATAACAGAATATTGGCAAACAATGCCACTTATGAGAGGGAAGTGAAAGGTCAGTTTAGATGACCTTTCACAGGGCCTAGAAACAAGAGAAGCTGTGAGTGCTGGCAGGAAGACAATGGACAGGCAAGGTAGCTTCAGAGGCTGGGAGAAAGTAGCAGAGAAAGCAGAGAGGACATTGATGCAAAAACACCTTTCACTATGAAGTTTTTAATTATTATAAATATTATATGTTTATATAATAGTATACACTTGGATGCTAATGTCATATATATGAAAACATTATTGTAGAACAAATTTTAAAGTTTGTACAATTTAGAACGCCTTCTTCCTATTTTTAGAATATTGCCAAAGTTGATACAAAGCTTGGAAACAATTCAGGATTTTTTTAAAAAAAACAAGAAGATATTTATTCTATAGCATTTCTTTAGGCTAAAGAAGGTGCCATTGTATTAGGTTGCAAAATCATCTTTTTGGTAACTTGATCCAACAGTAACTAGCTACTGTCTGTTTTAGAGAGGACTGGCAAAGCATTTGGGTTGTAACTAAAAACAATCCTATCTTGAAATATAACCAAGATACCTAGAGATATTTCTAGGTGAACAAAGAAAAACATTCATTCTATTGTTACGATGTTTTGACCAAAATACACTTGTGACAGGAAGGTGAGGTCTTCTTAGCTGTAGCAGAAGTATGTCAAGGTCCAGCATGTGAAAAACCTTGCTCAGTCTTGACTTGGAGCTGTAAGACAAGACTCCAAGTGGGAGTGGATGGGCAAGAAAGCACAACAGTTCTTATATAAGCCACACAGATACAGTATGTCTAGGTGCTGGTGTCCCAAGAGACCACTTGTAGGCAATTACAGACCTCATAGAAGTAAAGAATCATTGAATAGTAGAATTGGAAGGGGCCTATAAGGCTATTGAGTCCAACCTCCTGCTCAATGCTGGAATCCTATTTCTATCGCATCTATCATGCTAGTGTCACTGCACTTTAAAATACCACATAGCATGAAGTGGTATTTTAAAAATACAAAATAGTTGAATGTAGAAAAATCTAAATGCTAATTTTAATATTGGCATTCCTTCCTCCCCAATTAAAAGAAAATAACCATTGAGAACATAAAGGCATTATTTCAGATAGAATTTCCTTTTCTCTTTTTGTTGGAGAGAGATAGCAGAAAGTTTCCATTATCTGGAAAGGAGGGCTAACATTGTCCCTTCTTCAAAAAGGGCAAAAAGGAGGAACCTGGGAACTACAGACCAGTCAGTCTGACATCCATCCCTGGGAAAATTCTGGAGCAGATTATAAAGAAGTCAATCTGTAAACACCTTGAAATCAATGCAGTGATTACTAGACGCCAACATGGATTTGTCAGGAACAAATCCTGTCAGACTAATTTGATCTCATTTATAACCTCCCTTGTGGACTGTGGGAATGCTGTGGATGTCATATATCTTGACTTCAGCAAAGCTTTTGACAAAGTACCACATGACATTCTGATTAACAAACTAGCTAAAAGTGGGCTAGATGGAACAACTATTAGGTGGATCCACAGCTGGCTACAGAATCGGACTCAAAGAGTACTTATCAATGGAACCTTCTCAAACTGGGGAGAGGCAACGAGTGGGGTGCCGCAGGGCTCAGTCCTGGGCCCAGTGCTCTTCAACATTTTTGTTAATGATTTGGACGAGGAGGTGCAGGGAACACTGATCAAATTTGCAGATGACACAAAATTGGGTGGGATAGCTAATACCCTGGAAGACAGAAACAAACTTCAAAGTGATCTTGATAGGCTGGAGTGCTGGGCTGAAAACAACAGAATGAAATTTAATAGGGATAAATGCCAAGTTCTACATTTAGGGAATAGAAACCAAATGCACAGTTACAAGATGGGGGACACTTGGCTCAGCAATACTACAAACGAGAAAGACCTTGGAATTGTTGTAGATCACAAGCTGAATATGAGCCAACAGTGCGATATGGCTGCAAGAAAGGCAAATGCTTTTTTGGGCTGCATTAATAGAAGAATAGCTTCCAAATCACGTGAGGTACTGGTTCCTCTCTATTTGGCCCTGGTTAGGCCTCATCTAGAGTATTGTGTCCAGTTCTGGGCTCCACAATTCAAGAAGGACGCAGACAAGCTGGAGCGTGTTCAGAAGAGGGCAACCAGGATGATCAGAGGTCTAGAAACAAAGCCCTATGAAGAGAGACTGAAAGAACTGGGCATGTTTAGCCTGGAGAAGAGAAGATTGAGGGGAGACATGATAGCACTCTTCAAATACTTAAAAGGTTGTCACACAGAGGAGGGCCAGGATCTCTTCTTGATCCTCCCAGAGTGCAGGACACGGAATAACGGGCTCAAGTTAAAGGAAGCCAGATTCCAGCTGGACATAAGGAAAAACTTCCTGACTGTTAGAGCAGTACGACAATGGAATCAGTTACCTAGGGAGGTTGTGGGCTCTCCCACCCTAGAGGCCTTCAAGAGGCAGCTGGACAGGCATATGTCAGGGATGCTTTAGGGTGGATTCCTGCATTGAGCAGGGGGTTGGACTCGATGGCCTTGTAGGCCCCTTCCAACTCTGCTATTCTATGATTCTATGATGCTATGATCTAAAATTTCTAGCTAGCTTTCAGAGTTCTGAAGTTGTCAGAGGATGGAAGGTTTACTGTATTTTAGTGCATATGAGTGAGGTATATGCTGCTAAAAAGATTATTTATCTCAAGCCCTTTGAATGGGACATGCTACATGTTCAGCCAAGTAAAACAAATCCACTTCATCGAATTTACATTTAGCTGAAGGGGGGGGGAGTTTTCCGCAGCAGTGCCTGAAACATTGAATCAGCAGTGAGTTGTAGCCCCACCCCTGAGACTTAAGCTTTGCAAATGAAATATTTTTGTTACCTCGACCAGAAGGCATGTCAGATAAATGTCATTATAAGTATTTGCCAATGTAATTCAAAATGCAAGCATGTTTTACCAATAGATACAAACTACACAAATAACTCAGTATTTAAGAATTTTAAAAGATTTTACTGGGATGTAGATATAGCCAAAACGTTTAATTTAGAAAGGGATATCTCCTGAAAAGATAATACTAGTTGGCAGACACACTAAAACAGACATTTAATTCTAGGGTACCAGAATCATTTGACAATATATGCTACAAGATTTTGATTAGATGTAAAGAATGAATTAATTTGGCATTTTACATGTAATGCTTCTTTGTTTTTAGAATACATTTGCACACATGTAAAATATTCTTCTACAATGTATCACATTTTAGAGCAGGAGTAAGCAACTGGGTCCCCTACAAACATTTTGTACTCCAATTCCCATCAGCTCTAGCCAGCATTTTTCAAAACTGTTTCCAGATTTTGACCATAAAAATGATTTCATTGATGCAACATTAGAGGTTAAATTGTTGGATACTTATCTAAGCCAACAGAGAGAAACTGTATGGTAAAGAGTTCATCCAGAAGAACAATGTTCTTATTAGGTTTATTTTGTATACAAACCTTGTCTGTTTATAAGAGCAGGGAAACATTGTGTAAACTTTACTTTTCCCTCCTCATTCCAAATGTAATCATCTTTTTGAGAACACCTTATGCACACCAAGGTATGTAATCAAAACTTGCATAGGTTTATCTAAAAATTGTATACTCTACTATATGAAAATGAATGGAGGCATTAATAGTTTTAAATTAACAAAAAACCTTTTGGTTTCATATGTTATGTTAAGGGATTTCCATGTTCAGCCAAGCTCCATAATACCAGGAAATTACAGCATTTAAGGACCACTCCCTTAAAAGAAGTGTTATTTAGGCAATATGCATATAGTATGGTATCCTATGCTGTATTAATTCCAGATTCACCACTACTTTGGAGCTGGATGGCTGTCAGCACCAGAGCGGTGGACCTAAGTCCCACATTTGTCTGTTCACTGGAATGGAGTCTATGCAACTGTAACTACCATTCAACATTTCAAGTATCCAATTAGCAACCAATACCACCCACATAGACTGATAAGAATTGGAAGGGACCTTGAAGGTCATCTAGTCCAACCTCCTCCTCAGTACACAATAAACCACAGGTAAAGCATTCCTCATTACTCCTGTACATCTCCCACACAGGCTTTTGGTTAGTTTTGTAACTCTAAAACAAAAATCCTGTATAGTAGGTTAAGAATGAGCCAAAAGCTGATAGAAACAATGTCTTATACTTATTTACTTTTTGAGTTTATGGCGCAGGAAGGATTCAAACTTTGGATAAGTGAATACCTTAGGTTACTGAACTGTATCATATAACTATATGAAAACTTACTCAAATGTAAACTATGTATAAATACGGAGGTTAGGGCAGAGTAGCTCTCCATAAAATTGAAGTGTTAGTTTGTGTCATAGGCCACTTAGTAAAAAGTTTTGCCATTTACAGCTAATGCTATATAAAGGACACTACACAATTCCACACACTTTATTTAAGTAGTATTTCTCTTCCTAAACTCTAGTTGTAATCTTGATCATCATAATGTCACTCTTGGGGATGGGGTGAGGACACCTCGAGGAAGGGGCCATAGAGCTTGGAGAGGAACAAATTCCATGGCAACGTATGAGAAATGAACCAGTTGTACATCCAAATTGGTTTTTGATTCTTAAATACATGTCTGCTCTTTTAAAAAAATCACACCAACAAATTAGGGAGCTCAGAACCTTGCGAAGTTTTGATCTGAAAATTTATTCCACAAATTGTTCTGATGACTCACTACTGTACCGAATGGAGGGAATTCCATTCTGCATATGTTCAAAGGTATAAATAAATAAATAAATAAATAAATGTCTGCATGTTACAAAGTTGGGCCCTGGCACCAAAATGATTGCTACAGTTTTGCTCCAAATCTGCAAAACGGTGCACAACATTGTGCTACCTTCATGGATGATATTGTGCTGGCAGTAGCACACATTATTCTTTGTCCTGCCCATTCTTTCATTTACAGTGCAACCTACTTAGAAATAAGTATGTATCTACTTAGAAATAAGACCCATTGAATGTAATGTGGTTTAATCCTCAGTAAGTGGGTACAATATTGCAGCTTCAATGGCTAAAGGGAAAGATGATTTAAAATGCTTTACCTATGGCAGGTAGCTGGACTACGTTATCTTCAAGGTGCTTTCCAACTCTACCCTTTTATGTGGATGGTATTGATTGCCAGTTGAGTATTTGTAATGTGGAATGGTAGTTTCAGTTGCATAGACTCTACATGTCTATGCCAGAGAACGTATTCTTGGACTTCGGTTGACCACTCTACCATCGATAGTCAGTGGCAGAGTAGTGAAGCTGGAACTAACCACAGCATAGGATACCATAACAACATATGCATATTGCCTAAATAACACTTCTTTTAAGCAAGTGGCCCTTAACAGCTATAATTTACTAGCATTTTGGAGTTTGTGTGAACATGGAAATCTCTTAAGGCAACACATTGCACTGAAAGGGTTTTTTTCTTAACTGAATACGATAACTTTTTGAGAAGGCTATGCCTACAATGCTGGATACGCAAACTGTTTAGATAGTAGACATCAACCATATTTGTCTTCAAGAAGTCAGTACTATTTGGAAGACAGCATTTTAAATTGATTCTGCCCTTTTCCCAGTAACCAGAGCAGCGGCTCTAGTATGAACAGCCAATAACTTATTGAACAGCGAGTCTGCTTTTTAAAAACAAAAACACCTACCTTTTAAGAACATATTACTATTTTACTGTTTAGAGACTTACTTTAAATTGTTTATTCATTTGAATGTTTGTTTTGCTTCCCCCGCTTTTCTCTTCCCTGTTAAATAAATCCTAGTTCTTGTTTGTATGAACCTAGCACTGGAGGACAAGTCCTTCACTGTGCCAGCCCCCAGTTTAAAAAAATGAAAAAATGTATATTTTAAAGAAAATAACAATCAGGAGGGGCAGGGAGCCCAGCAAGTGTCAAGAGAACTGTGCTTGGGCACCACACTGGAGAACTCTGCCAAATTGTGCCTTCATTGTCCACACAGAACTGAAGTTAAGAAATAGTTATTTTCCTCAGTTTTCTCCAAGTTGTAGACTATTAACTATTGTGCATTTTAACTATTTTATTCCTTAAGGTGTGATCCTATGGACTGTGCTGTCACTGCTTGCAATCCTCTGAACTTGGAGGCTTCTGAGATTCCTATGCCCTGTTGGGCTGAAGCTGATAGGGTGGGAGGAATGGTGGACACAAAGATATAAACTCCAAGGAGCTGCAAGGTTTCATAATCCAGACAAGTGAGATTTCTGGAGTAAGTCAGTCAAACTCACAACTTCTATACTTGGGCTTTATACAATTGCAGCTTTATATTTCATTTGAAAAAAATGCAGCTATGTGATGGTAAACATAATTTGAAATACTCCCAACACCTGGACAAAAGGAATCCATACTCAACTGAGAAGCTCACTAGGGGACCTAACAAGTTACTCTCTCTCTCTCTCTCTCTCTCTCTCTCTCTCTCTCTCTCTCTCTCTCTCTCTCTCTCTCTCATAGGGTTGCCTTATAGAGTTGCTGAGAGGCTGAAATAGCACTCTGAAATTCTTGAAACTTCCTTGAATTATTATTTCTAAGCTATCTCATGAGTTTGAATGTTGGATGTACTCATGCTAACTGGCTGAAATACTGCATTGGCTTGAGGCTGTACAATGCAATGAGTTAGTATGACTAGGGAAGAAAACTGCTTTAATTGGGGCTTTGAACCTTCAATGAATCAGTAAGTTTGCCTTCAAAATACACCATGGTTATACAATGTTCTATACATGAGCAAAGAACTACATTTTAGTTTTCAGATCCTCACAAGGTCAGAAGTAACATTATCCAAGGCATTCATTTCAGCCTGGTAAATATTAAGAAATGTCACAAATCTTGCAAGATCCAGAACTAACAAACACAGTCAGGAAAAACCTCTGCCTTTATCTCAGTGTTGTTTCATCAAGACAGCATAAGTCAAACACGGAAACTAACAAGGGGGATCTTGTTACATGGAAAAAGCCACCACCTTCAGTTAGGCTGTCTTTTGTTCCTATTAAAATGATAGTCAGTTCACAAAGAATTTCAAATGTTTTCTTTTACCCTTGAATGGCACAACTGTGACCCATCACGCAGCACTATATTTACAAGGAGCCCATGAACATCTAACCAACTATGCACTTTTGTTTTAAGGAAGAGTATGCAGTACTTTAATGGCTAGTAAGGCAAAATTATATGGTTCTGTCTACTTGACAAAAACTTACAATCCTCCTTCAGCCCCAGGTGCACATGCCATAGTTAGAGACAGGATGAAGCTGTTAAGATACTTATTGTAATATAGAGAGCAACACTGTTTTGCATCTGTGAGTCTATGCAAATATATTTCCTTAAATAGTGTGAAATAGTAAAAACATACCATTTGAACTTTTCTTTAATTCTGCTTTCAGATTTTCTACTTCTTGCTTTAGTTTTTTATTTGTTACGTCAGACAATTCTTCAGTGTTACCACTTTTTTTCCTCTTGAGTGACTGCTAAGGAAAAATAATGCATCAATTCTCCATTTCAGTTTACATTAAGTACACCTAGATACATATAAAGCACGTGCTCTCATTTGTCCCTTGCTATCCTTGCCTCTTCCATTCCTGTTTTCTGTCTACTGTCAAACTTGAAATTATGAGCTCTTTTGAGCAAGGAATCTGTCTTTTTTGCATATGCTGTAAAACGTCAAAATATGAACCAAGTTCAAATCTCTACTAGGTCATGAAGCTCACTGGGTGATTCACTCGTAATGCTAAAACATGGTATGGGTTGTTGTATTCTGGGTTTTCGTGATGTGCGAATGTGTCCGCACTAATGAATCATGTTTGTTAACAACAACAAAAAAACACAGAAAGAGAAGCCATGGTTTGCTGTTGGGTTATGAACTCTGGATTATTTAAACCACTGATTGTTGTTACGTGTGAACCAAGAACCGTGAGTTTCAGCAGGCTACAAAGCTAGTGGGCAAGAGTGGTTAAAAAACTTAGATTTCTATGTCCCAATACTACAGCACCTCAGCACCTTAAAGGCATTTAGGATACAGGGAGAGAGCGGATGAAGGAGGTGGGAAACAAACAACTCCAGAATTGAGAAAACAAATCACAGTTTATTCAGTGATCTGCCAGCAAACTCTGGATAGGGCAAAAAAAAAAAACATGGGTTAAATAAACCATGAGTTAGCATCTGCCAGCACGCCTAACCTACTTCACAGGATTGTTGTCAGAATAAAATGGGGGAACAAGGCACACTGCCTTGAACTTGAAGCAAAAAATATAAATGAAAAAAATCAATGCATTGATGTGCACTGCTTAAATAATAAACAATTTATCAGTATGGTGGATGTCCCCTCTATAAAAAAAGGTTTGATTCTTGTGAGCTCTTTCAAAACATTCTCCAAAGTTCCTTTTTAATGATCTACGAATTAATCAAGCTGCTATGCAAAACATGCTAATCAAGTTCCAAACATGCCTTGCAATATTTATACAAAAAGTTGATAAATAAATGATGAAAGAGCATAACCTTCTTATTGTAATATTTGCTTTTTGGTTCTTGGACAAATTGATGCTGTCCTAAGGCTCATTAAAAAAAATGGATAGCACAGTGACCTAATTGGAAACAGCTATTTTGGAAAACTAAGAATAGCTTTCCTTCTATTTAAGATTAAAATTTGATATGAACATTCAAGCTTAATAGGCCTGGGAGTCTGCTGTTCCAAGTCAGAAATCCCACTTGGCATGCATAAGCCCTCAGGTGCACCATGGATGTTCTTTGGATCCCAGTCATAGTTATGAAATACACTTAAACAAACAAACAACCCATTTAGCTATGAAACATACTTGTTGCAGTTTTTCATTCTCTTCTAAGCATTTCCTGGCAACTTCACTGGTGTTGGATACTTCCATTTGCAGGGTTACCTGGGTTCCCATCTCTTTTGCCAACAAAGTAATAAGAGAAATGGTACGTCTCAGTACACTGTAGGAAGCAGGAAACCCATAAATCCATTAGAACAACACAAGTCCAGTTATTGTTTTTCCAAAGTCTTTATTTTTTTAAAAAAAATTAATACTAAAAAAAAGTTTGTCATTCTTTAATTGTTTCTACAGCTAAAAGTGCTCGATATGTGAAAACCAATTGTTTTAGTCTTTTCTTTAGATGATATTATGCTTTACAACTGAGTAGGATTGTAGATTGTTCTGGTGTTTTTGAAGTTATTTAAGTTGATTTATTGCTGCAACTTAAACACTGAATATGAGGTCTGCTCGTATTGCAATGTATTTCTCCTTACTTAGAAAATAAAAATGATTTCTAAAAACGTTATTAAAACAATTTCATTTATAGCCACTCTTTACCTCTGGTTTATTGCTAAAGTTTCTTTAGTGTTAATACTTTACTAGTAGTAGCTCAGCATTAGATTAAAAAAGCAATCCTACACTTACATTATACCACAACCAGAGATACGCTGCTGCTACTCTGGTGGAGCGGCTTCCATACCTAATGTGTGCTCAACTTGGGAGGGGAAAAATACAGGGGTATACAAAAATGGCATAAAAACGACAGGATGTGGCTGCAGGCTGAAGATGTGAGACACACAGCCTAAGCATACACATTCCTTCTGTTGCCCACATACACCCAAGACTCTATTTCAATTTCAGCCATTCCTAACAATGTGGGTTTTCTGACAAATTTTGATTTGATTATTATTTTTTGGGGTGGAAAATTTTCCAATGCAAAGTAGGTTAATTTTGCACAAGGTCATTGACATAGGAAAAAATTCAGTTTGCACCAGAACATTTTCTAATGAAAATTAAATTAACTTTCATAGGGTCATTTGTATTGAAAAATTGTTGTATTATGGGGATATTTTTTATTGAAATACTTGTACAAATTTAAAGACAATAGGTTGCATTTCCCTTACATTGTTTAAATTTAAGGGAAAAAACAAAGATACAGAAAACTGCTGAGACACTAATTTTAGCAACCCATAGGCACTGTGTGGCCCCGTTCAGCCAACTCACTAAACCATGCCGCTTAACCACAAAATGTTTATCGGAATGAAAAACACTCATCTGTTTCAACTGAGCTCCAATTTCTTTTACTAAGATTTTTGGGGCACCTTCAGTTTTGCTGTCACTGCTTATTAGTTCCATTTCATTCTGAGACATATATGTATTTTAATTATATATATATATATATATACTCTCTCACATATGTGCTAGGGATAATCACCTGAAAAATATTAACTTTGAAAATGCCAAGCTTGCCTAATATTGTATTTGCAATTGGCATACATTCATTTTTACTAATGAATTTGTGAAATGGGAAAAAATTCCAAGGAAAAATAAAGTACTGGGAAATTTTCTACCCCATATCAATGGCAATTCTGTCAGCATATCTTTGCTGACAAAATGTCTCTGCCAACAGAGTACTTGCTCTGTTACCGCCACAGTGTATCTGGTGTTCTGCAGGGCTTCCACATAATTTTATAGCCCCCTCAGCCAACAAATCTTTGGTATAGAATTAGCCCCAAAAATCCTGTTCAAACGTTCTGGTCTCACAAGCCTCTTATTGGACAGTCCCGTAGAAGTAGGGTGACCATATTAAAAGGAGGACAGGGCTCCTGTATCTTTAACAGTTGTATTGAAAAGGAAAGTTCAGCAGGTGTCATTTGTATATATGGAGAACCTGGTGAAATTCTCTCTTCATCACAACAGTTAAAGCTGCAAGTGCCCTGCCCCAGTATAGCTCCTGCAGTTTTAACTGTTGTGATGAAGAGGGAATTTCACCAGATTCACCATATATACAAATGACACCTGCTGAAATTCCCTTTTCTATGCAACTGTTAAAGATGCAGGAGCCCTGTCCTCCTTTTCATATGGTCATCCTACATATAAGGTACATGAGTAGTATTTCCTTGTAAGCAGCCTGACAGTCTTCTTGCTTTCAGGAAGCTTAATGACAAACCTGCTATGTGCAGAAAAATCCTGGTGTATCCTTCTCAAACAATTCCACTATGCACCTTGTGAGGCTGTACAATCCTGTGAGAAGATTGTACTAACAGGTTTTTTTGGATCAGGAGTTAAGAGTTACATTTCTCTCTCCCATTTCACCAACATATCCCATTTCCATTCACAACATCTATATTTCTCAAATATCTATAACCTTTACCCCTCCATTTTAATTGCACTTACCGAAATCACGTATTTAAGCTTCTACAAATTTTGAGCATGATCCATTCTTTTTTCATTCTGGACTGAGTTTCTTACAAGGAGGCATCAAACAGATTTAAATAGCACATAACTATACTTACAGCCAAAGAAAAAGGGAGAATCCTGAGATATAAAGATTTCGTTGTGATCTAAAAAGTTTCATTTGAATGTGATCAAATGCATTGGTACTTGAATGTGTAGTTTTTTCACCTAACTGGACATTTGAATACTTCCTAACTTCTCTTACTGCATCTGCAAGTAAAAAACAACAATTGGTTGTACTTGTTTTCCAATGTCTCCTTTTATTTACTAGTTCAGTATTATATGCAAAGCTTCTACCCCAAGAGCCACTTTGCACATTACTTTTTCCAGTAAAAGTAGTAAAACATTTTATCAGAAAATTTTGAAAAAACACACAGTGAATGGTGTAGTAGTAGAAAGGGATAGAAGGATGGGATTTGGGGGCATATGGAAATCAGGATTGTGGGAGAGCTGGTGCATAAAAATAGGTTACTGGGTTACAAACTAGACTAAATTAAATGCAAAATTATTAAAACCCCACTGTGGAACATTTTTTCAAAATGGATTTTAAAAAACTGTTTACATTTTGATTATCAAGCCTCAGAAACTAGGTCTAAGTTTTGTGCCCTATGCCTCATGGCCACTGAAATGACAAATAAACCTAACCATTTTATATTAGTTAAAATCACTTTATATTCAATTAAAAGACTGCATTGTGTACAAGTAGATATGTAGTAGACAGCACATAACCAATAAAAGCTGTTACAACATAAATGAAATGTATATGGCTAACATTATAATGATCATCGAACAAATTCAACTCAGTATTTAGCAGCAAGTTTAAAATCCTGTGGTATTTTCCTCTTCCCAAACAGAAACAAATCATGGACAACAGACAAGTCAGTGCAGTTCCTCTAAAGTAGCCTTCCCTAATCTGGTGCCCTTCAGATGTTTTCAACTACAACTCCCTGACGATGGTCCATGCTGGCTTGGGCTAATGAGAGTTGCAGTCCAAAACATCTGGAGGGCACCAGATTGGAGAAAGCTGCTCTAAAGAAACTCATGTTGAGAAACCCCAATACAGTTGATGGTACTTGTTCAAAAGTAAACTAAGAGAAATAGTGCCACCTGCTGATTCTTTAAAAATTGCTTCCTACTAAAGGTGTTCACTGAGTCTCCCATGCCAAATTTTAATCCTGTTTGTTACCTAATGAGAGCAAAACATGGCTTGCCTCCAATTCAACTGATTGCGTAACAATATCTTTTTGCTTAGGAGTAGCCCAGGCTGGGGAGCTTGTACCATCAGCTCCTGAAGGGACCATCAATGGCCTGAGAGGACTATGAGGCAGCCCCTCCTCCATCTTTCCTATGTAAGACCTGTCTGCCCTGAGGGGAGACAGAAGAGGAGAATCCCAGGCTGAGAGGTTATGCCATCAGCGCCTGACAGGATCATCAATTTATTATTTATTGCATTTTTATACCGCCCAACAGCCGAAGCTCCCTGGGCGGTTCACAAAAACTAAAACCATTCAAAGTATAAAACAAACAGTATAAAAATATGATATAAAATTCACATTAAAACCTGATTAAAAACATACCATACATGATTAAAACATCTTTAAAACATTAAAACATCCTAAAAACATTCTAAAATTTCACTGGATAGGCCTGCCGGAATAGATCAGCCTTTATTGCTTTTTTAAATTCTAAAAGACTGTCAAGTTGACAAATTTCCTCCAGCAGGCGATTCCACAGTTTGGGAGCAGCAGAAGAGAAGGTCCTCTGGGTAACAGTTGTTAATCTAGTTTGTGCTAGCTGAAGTAGATTCTTCCCAATTGGCCTGAAAGGACTAGTATCCAATACTGCCTGCATGCTAGCTGCACCTACTGCTAGCGCAAAGGAAACTTAGAAGCGGAAACAAGCAGAAACACATGTTTCCTGAATGGTACAGGTCAGCAAAGTTACAGAAGGAAGCTCTGTTGAGCTGTCCCGTTCTGGAAACAAGTTTCTCTTTGTTTTTGAGGTTGCTGTAGGAAGCACAATTTCCTTTTGCTATTTTCATGAGCATAACAGAACCAGCAGAAGTGCAGTGGCAGTATTGGATACTGCCCTATATTCTGATAGGTTTTGGGGTGGTGGTGGTAACATTTGTTTTTTACAGTATTTAAAAAGTGTACACCGTGGGAGAAAGAATTGAATAAAATAAAATAAATAAATTCTCTAGCTGTTTGCAGAAAAATCAATATAGTAAATATAACAATCCTGCAAACACATAAGCTTTTTATTTGTCTATCACCAAGGATCCATGCCAATACATAAGAAATAGATTTCCTACTTACCAAGAAATAAAACAATTAATAGAATTATAATAGTAAGGAACGCCTTGTTCCAACAGTTTGTTATTTTATTCCATATAGAAATCATAAAAATCTTCCGCCATCTGTAAAACAGAATTGCAGGATTTCGAAGAATTTTAATATGTGAAAAGACAACTTCGCAAGCATTTTAATTTACAAAGCAAAATCAATTGCATTATTTTTTTCACCAGCTCTTTAAATTGCATTAAAGCTTGATATTAAATGCACCTTTGGCGGTGATAAATTTAATAAATGAAAACTCTGAAATACAGCACAAATAGATTTACTAGGCTCAAAGCCCGAGGGGAGTCTCCTTTAAGAACATAAGAAGTGCCCTGATGCTGGATCAGACCAAGGGTCCATCTAGTCCAGCACTCTGTTCACACAGTGGCCACCAGCCATCGGCTAGGGATGAACAAGCAGGACACGGTGCAACAGCACCCTCCTGCTCATGTTCCTCAGCAACTGGTGCATACAGGTTTATTGCCTCGAATACTGGAGATAGCACTCAACTATCAGGGCTAGTAGCCATTGAAAGCCTTTGCCTCCAGGAATTTATCCAACCCCCTTTTAGAGCCATCCAGATTGGTGGCCATCACTACATCTTGTTCCATAATTTAATTATGTGCTGTGTGAAGAAGTACTTCCTTTTATTTGTCCTGGATCTCCCACCAATCAACTTCATGGGATGACCCTGGGTTCTAGTATTTTGAGAGAGGGAGAAAAATGTCTACCTATCCACATTCTCCATACCATGCATAATTTTGTACACCTCAATCATGTCTCCCCTTAGCCTCCTTTTTTCCAGGCTAAATAATCCCAGTTGATGTAACCTTCCCTCATAGGGGAGATGCTCTAGCCCCTTAATCATTTTAGTTGCCCTTTTTGTACTTTATCTTCAAGAGTTGCACAAAAGAGAAAATTTCACCAGGGGCAGCACTGTCCATCACATTATTGCTGCAGTGATAAGAAAAGGCATACCTTGTGGAATGCAGGATCTGAACCTGCCAACCCTGCTTGTATCTAATAAGACTAGGTGACTTTAGCATCCAGGTTTAATGAGACTAATTTGCTGCTTTCAGATCCTCTTAAAGCCTTATTCTGAAGACAGAAATCCCTGGATGTGTGTATTTAAACCACACCTTCAATTATCCTCTTAGTAAACCTATCTCAATAACACTGCATTTTCAAAAACTAATTATTGGATATGTGACATTAACTTAAGGCAGATGTGTTCAAGTGGTTGTTTCACAAGTGCCTCTACGGATGCTATTCTATGCATATTTAATTGAAAGTAAATCTGAATAAACTCATTAGGATTTGCTTTTGAGAAAACATGCATAGATGCACATGTGCTATTGCAGACAGTAAGTGGAAGTGAATGCTGACAAAGAAAAGGAAGGCAATTGTGGACTGCTTTTTCCTCCTAATTGCATTTTTTGGGGGAAGAGATCCTCTGTAACTATATTCAAACCTATTAACAACTTTAAAATTGTTTAGAAATTTCCCTCTTAATATGCATAATTTAATAGGTTATAGTGAACTAGTGAATTGCTGTACTAGAACATGGATACTGCAAGTAGTTTCAGAAGGAGGTTGGCTGGGGTGAGGAGACTTGTTCCTAATTGGATGACCAAGGAAATAGATGGCAGGGTTGTGCTTTCTTTAAATAGCTGTGTAGAAAAAAGGATTTTGGTAGGTGTTGCTTTTCTTGCTGGAATACCTGTTGATGTCCTTTTTCTACACAAGGTACAGTAGTGTAAAGATACAGTGGCCCTATCCTTTACTGCAGGCAAAGTACATTCTAACCATCCTAGGTACAAGCGAGTCAGGGTATTATTTTTTCCTTATACTTACTAGTACATTTACTTTATCCTAAAATCTTTCAATTCAATTGAGGAAAATGCACAATAATAATAATAATAAATTTATTTCTTACCCGCCTCTCCCTTTGGATCGAGGCAGGGAACAACATTAGAACAGGAATCAATACATCTTAAAAATTCTTGATTTAACATTGATCTGGATAGGCCTGCCGGAAAAGGCTAGTCTTTAAAGCTGCCTTAAAATCACACAGAGAGTTAATTTTACGAAACTCCTCCGGCAGGAGATTGTTGGATGTCATCATGTAGATGTTTGATAGGCATTTTTTAAAAGCGAGATTTTTTTCCATCTAATAATTGCTTTAAGATATTTCCATCACTTTGATTCTACATCATTTTTTTATTTCAGTCAGCTTTTGAGCCAGTAAATTGATAGGAAAACCCAAATAATGTCAGATCTGAAGATAAATCTTTTTCATGCCTTTCTTCTACCCTTAGGTGTGTTTTTTAACATGGAGTTTTAAAACAGTTTTTTTTTAACATGGAGTAGCATTTACCAGTAACACTCCCCACATGTAGTTGTACTGTCCATTTTATCACCTCATTCTGCTTCATGTGTTCACCCAACCTCATATATAGAGTCCCTATATCTGCAGCTGTCAGGGATCATAAATATTATTAGTGTTAATTTTACTGGTTTTTAAGCAAAGCGACAATCATACCAAAGACTGATCTGTAGGTTTTACATTGTCCAACTCTAGCAGGCCTAGTGGAAAAATCAAATCTAAACTCACAGTCCCAAAACATCTCTTTATCTAGTCACAAGTAGATGGGAAGGAAAATTGAATAGCATTCCTGTGAACCTACCAATAATTTATATATAAGTTGATTGGGGCAGAACAAGTCTGTTCCCTTCTATCTGTATCCAAATGTTCTTCCCTATTTGTGTATATACTTGTGGCCAAAAGAGCAACTGCTGACTTCTAAAAATACCATGTTATTTCCTGATGCCTTCAAGAGGCCTGAAGCTACAATACTATACCCACTTTAGTGGGTGTTAGCTCCACTGAATTTATTTAGACTTATGTCTGACTAGATCTGCATAGGGTAACAATGCTAACCTGGATGCTTCTGCTTCCTTCCTTTTCAACCGATCCACTTAGTCTACTTTCTGTTATAGGTCAGCTCTATTAAGATGTTAATAACATCTTATTATCATTGATGATATACCTTGTCTTAAGTTCTGGTGGGAGCGAAAATACAGCAGGGTAGCTGTTAGCAGCTGTATTATAACTACTGCAGTTCAAGGGAGACTACTTGCAAAGGGCACTACCAATTGGTGTCATCATTGTACTATTTATTTTGGTTAAGAACCACACTTGTTCCACTGGTGATGATTAGAGGTGCTAGATACAGCAGTTATGTTATCCTTACTTCTATGTGAGAGATAGGAATTATAACTCTCCTGATTACCCCTCTGAAAGCCTTACATAACAATTTTAATGCTTTTAAAAATATTATATGAAGTTATATGAAGCTTCGGAAAAGCAGAATATGATTTGTTTTAAATAAAGACACAGATGCAATTTTAAAAAGCCACCACTATTATCTCCTGTTGAATTTGTATGGGGCTGCAGTCAAACTTGAAGAAGTTTCGGTTATTTTCTTTACTGCTTTGGGAAGGCTCAGCATACTGCCCTGACCCTTATCGAAAGAGCAAAAGGTGGGCAACTCCCGACAAAGGGTGAACAGAATATTTATTAGCCACAGGAGCATACATTATAAGCTCATAGCAGATTGCCATAAACTGATTTTCAATTATAAAAAAGGAATGTCTCAATTGTAGTCCCAGGACTATACTATAGCATTATCCTTTTTTCCCATCAAAAGGCAGCCATTTCACATGCAGCATATTCTTACCTTAGAGGAGAAATAACTGGTATGCAGAGTAACAGTAATATTGCTATTTCAGTATATAGAAAGACTGCAACTGCGGTCCACTGAAACGTCATCTTGTCTTTGAGAGATCTGTAGAGAAGTTAAGCCTAATTAGCTCATCCTGGTTTCAAAACAAGCAGTGAGGGAGAAAAAGGGCCGTGATGCTTCTGCTTAAGCGAGGGCAACCAACCGTTTCCAAAACAGGCTGACAAGAGCTTGGAGCGTGACGGTTTAAACTGCACAAAACACGGGAAAGCGATTTAGTCAAAAGGGGCAACCTCCGCTCCCCTTAGAAGTTCATTCTTAAAGCCGCTCCCCTCCGCCCCACTTCCCTATGCTGTCAACTGGAGTTTATGGGAGATCTCCGGATTAATCCGATTTAATTTTTTTCATGCAACACCTGATACTGCCACAGACCCAGTTCTAAGGTTTTATCTGACCATCTTTTCTCTCCCCCCCCCCTTTTTCCTTCCTTCAACTGAGGGATGAGGAGAGTTACACGGATCACAGTTCTACTCCACTGGCTATTTTCGCACTTAAAACTGCCCCTCAGACCTTCCTCTACTCCTCGCACAGTATTTTGAGGGAGCTTTTGGAGCGATTTCGGAATGACGAAGCCGGAACCTGGAGGAACTTTTTTAATATATATATATATCCCGCTTTCTAAATAAGCGCTCCTCCCGTCCTCCCTGTCTCCCCTGGGGAATGAGACCCTCACGGTTTGGGTTCAATTCGAAGCCCCCCAACCGGCTCTCGCCTGGCCTTCGCGAGCTCTTGGGCAGCTCCCAGCCACACGGCTCGGCTCGATGGCGGCGGAAGCTGCAGAGCGGTGGGAGGGGTCGGCGGGCCTTCCGAGGCTGCAAAAGGGCGGGCGAGCAAGCGGCGCAGCCACCAGCAAATGGGAATGGGCGGGAGAGGGAGCCGACAGCAAATGGCAGGGTTTGTTTTCAGACGAATTGCCCCTCCTTCCCTCAAGAGAGGGACGCTTAAGATACGAACGGCGCAAGCCTGTGCTTGTCTACTCAGAAGTAGCATCGTGTTCAGTGGCGCTTACCTCCAGGTAGGCAGGTATGTAAGACTGTAGCATAACAACATAAACCTTTACAGGGGTGCTTACTCCCAGGTAAATGGGTATAGGATCGCAGAGGCAACCCTAATAAACCTTCCCAGGAAGGAAGGAAAAATTTACTTTCTGTCTGTGGAAATGCAAGCGGTCTGAGGTGGTCGGATCATCCTTCCCCCCATCCTTTTATTTATTCATTACATTTATATCCCGCCTTTTTGCCTTCAAGGAACCCAAGGCGCTGTAAATAATCCTCCTCCTCTATATGTTATCCTCACAACAACAACCCTGTGAGGTAGGTTGGGCTGAGAGTCTGACTGGCCCAAAGTCACCCACTGGGTTTCCATGGCCGAGTGGAGACTAGAACTCGGATCTCCCGACTCCTAGTCCAACACCTTAGCCACTACACCACACAAGTTATTTTTGCTGCTGCCCTACATTAAAAAGAACAACACAGCCATGTAAGCAAACTAGCATAGGAAGGAGAAGGCTGGGATCAGCAGCGCAGTTAGGTCATTTTGTGTTTCCACATACGACTAGTGCAATCGCCCAGCCTCATTCACAGAATTTTACGTGGGGAATTTTACTGGCAGGGAGTTCCACAGAGAGGGAGCCAGTACATTGAAGGCTGTATTCAGAGTGCCTCCAAATGGACTACAGGTCCAAGTAGAACTACAAGAAATGCCTCATCTGATGACCTCAGTGATCAGCAACTGGTAAGGCAGAAGATGCACTCTTTGGGATACCCATTCTCCCAGATTTGTTAGATTTTTACTTGCTGAGAATTTTATATAGTGAAGTGTATTCAGAAATGAGAACACATACTTGCAGCCTGAATTAGCACCTTCTATTCTAATATGACTGCATTCAGTTGTTTTGTATTTTTCCAGCCTGTTAGCAACTGTGATGGTGTTAACCTCATTTCTGCTTTAATAATTTTCCAATTTCTTTGAAGTCTCTAGTAAAGAATCTAAATGAACTGGTACTAATAATTGTTCCAACCATAAGGATCTGATTTATTTAAAGACATCCCTAATCCAAGCCTTTGATTGGTGTTACCTCATAATACTACAAAAGAGAAGTGCAAGATCACCATGAGAAACAAGCCTCTACATTGTGTGCTCTTGTTATCTGAGTCCATTTTCCAGCCCAAATAAACAGATTCAACATCTTATTCCAGCTTTTTACTTCTCAAATAGTCAACGGACAGCATTCCCAGTATGTTTCTCTCCATACCAGACCTTGACCATACTTACTCCAGCTCTATCACCCTGAGCTACCCCATGGCCTTTTATTTTCTACCCACTTTCCCTGGAAGTCCCTTCCAGAACACTTAAATGGCACCATCTCTCTACAAATCTCTTATTGGATATTGAAGTGCAACGCTCTCCTGTTCCCTATAAGATATTCAACTACAGTCCTGAGACCACTTACTCTGGAGTTGTCTGGCTGGCAATGTTAACCGTGGGTAGTTTGAAGACACATCTTTAGAATGGTAATATGGACAGCAACAACTATGTATGAGTAAACAACTATGAGAACAAGTAAATCAAGATCAGTGCAATTAAGACAGATGCTCTCCTACTCCGGTTTTTGGTGCACTCTTAATTATATCACTCCATGCAAAAATTAATTACCCTGGAGTTTCACATACACAAGTGGATTACAATGACATTGCACCTATAAACATTGGAAGAATGTGGGGAGAAACCACTATTTTACCTCTGAAACCCTGCCTTTGATTGCAAGTGGAACAGGATAAAGTGTAAGGGGTAAGGAATCTACATGAAGTAGACTTCAGCATGCACCCTTCATTGATTTGCAGTACAATTTTGTGCACGTTTACTTATTAGCAAGTTTATTATTACAAGTGTGACTAGCATTGCAGCCATATAGCATAAGCCGATGTTTGTTTACTGAAAAGTTCCACAGTGTTCAATGTTTACTCAGTGTTTATTTAAAAAAACTTTATTCAAGGTCCTACTGAACTCTGGGGCTTAATCCCAGCTAAGTGTGCATAGGATTGCAGTCTTTAGATTCCCACTTACCTATCCAAATCCATGAAAATTCTCTCTTCCTGGTACCTCCAGTTAGTCACTTCTGAGCTACCAGCTATTCAAAGGTTTTGTTTCCAACTGCAGTATTTCTCATGAACACATAATTTTCATTAAAGTATTGGAGGCCTTGACTCTAAGGCGTTGTGGGGTGGGGGGTTGTCAGGAAGCAAACAGCAGCACAGGGACTCAATCCATTTATATGGAATATCTATTCCTTGGCAAATTTTAACTGCTTATCAAGCATTATAATTTATTAGACCTGGGCAAACCTGTATGATGTTTCTTTTAGCCCATGCGCACTGCACTACGTACCTACACCCTTCTATATGGCCAATGACTGCAAGTGTGGGACCATTACATAGACATGCCACATACTTAATAGAGTGGGAATAGCCAGGCTAATTTCCTGCAATTTTGGTAGTGTTCCCTTCACCAAAGTGAGGGGCCAGCAGGGGCATACTAAACAAGTCTAACAAAATCAGGGGTAGCAGTTACTTTGCACTAATCAATCCAAAATAAAAAGGTCTTGTGTATTCAGCTTTATAAGTCAAGAAACACATTCCTTCCTCCAACACTTGAAGGTTTAGGATAGCGAGGGTAAGGAGTGCCCGCATCTGATTTTCCTTGCTGACAGTGCGCTGTTCCTTAGAGCATGCAGGGAGCAGGAAGGACTGAAGTCCTAAACAACACATTGGAGAATAGCATTCAACATTATAGTGACATAGAAAGCCCTGCTATCCATCCCACTGTTGATGCCCAAGGATCATAGGGCTACGTGGAACAAGATCCCTTCTTTAGCACTTCCTAAAATAGAACGAATCTAAATCTGTTCAAAACATGGGGGAGGAAGGAGAGGAAAGGCAGAACCAAGTGTGTTCACAAAGCAATACTGAACATTACAATAGTCAATACAAAAATTAGGTGGTACAGTTCGTAATCCAATGTACATGGATATTTAAAATAGTTTTAAAAACAAATTTACCTACAATTACGTCTCCAGATTAAAATATTCCATATTTTAATTTCATGATAATATTTAGTTACTTTTTAGATTACTGGAGTTCCACTGAAAAAATTAGTGACATTACTTAAAGATTGAAATAAGCCAACTTGAAACCATTATTCAAGGATCACTCATATCACACTAAACTATGATTTAGTGTGGCAGCCATTGCCTTTCACAAGTTTTGTACAGCTTTACTATTAAGATTGTGTTAAAACACTGAATACACATGTCCAAGAGACTGAGTAGAAAAAACCCAGAGTTTATACATTATATATATATTCTGAATTTAAAAATGACCATATAACAATAAATGTACAGTCATCATGATTAAAATATTTCAAAAATTACTGCACGCCGTAGTTATCCCTAAGATAGTCTAAAACAGCAGACGTACTTGTTAAAACATTAAAAACTTTCTTTTCTTGCTTTGAAGTAATCCTTTCCAACATGTACATTAAATGGTGATGAAAGCATGTAAAAGGAGTCCCATGTTCAAGAGCAGTATCAACCCAGTGTTGGATGCAATGCAGAGGTGTTTCTTCATATCCTGCAAACATAGCTGGATTGGCTAAGAGTCCTCTAGCAACCATGACACCTATAAAATGTAAAGACATACAAATAAAAACACCTAATTATTTTTATTTATATTAAAACATTGGGCAGAATCTAATGGGGCGTTTACACCTCCACTGATTCTTTTATGCCCCACCAATTCCCATCTACAAGTGGCGCCCACCACTTGTGAAACAAAGATTAAGCACTTCCTGGGCAACCGTTTCTGGAATGGGGCAGGTCAGTGAAGCTTACATAAAGGAGCTCCACCAACCTGTTCCAATCGAGAAACAAGTGTTTCTGCTTGTTTCATGGCTACCTCTGGGAAGCATTAATTCTCCATTGCAAAAGCGGTGGGTCTTGGTCATGCAACAGAATTGGTGAGATCCATTGCTTGTGCAACAATCTGCGGAGTGTAAAAGAATCTGCAGGAGCGTAAGCGCTCCATTGGATTCCACCCTTCGTGTTGTTCATATTATTGCTAAGTTAAGTTTCAGATAGGAGGAGACCCTTGGAGCCTACAAGCGTAACATGATAGTGGCACTTTTTTTTTAGTGGAAGGGAGGCAGAGGAAGCAAGAGCAAAGGAAATACAGAAAGGACAACAAATCAGATGAGAGAATATACTTTGGAAGAAGGCAAAGCACAGAAAGGGATGGTTAAACACACGTGTGTGTGTGTGTGTGTGTGTGTGTGTGTGTGAGAGAGAGAGAGAGAGAGAGAGAGAGAGAGAGAGAGAGAGAGAGAGATCTGCTGAAATTTAAGGACAGTGGGTAGAATCCAAAAAAGTTGTTTTGCTGACAGAACTCTGCTGACAGTGAAAAATAATCAATACAGTAGAATCACTTTGCTCCACTGCTGCCAGGTGACCTTTCCATATGCTACAGTTGATACATACTTATTTTTAATTCATCTATTCTTCTAAGTAAAGATCACATTTGTTTGACCTCCCCTGTATACTGTATTTATTCTTCTCTTAAATACTTGTCTTACGGCCTGATCCTTATGTATATTTACTCACAAGTAAGTTCCATTAAGTGGAATGGAGTTTACTCTTCAGAAAATATGCAGAGACCTTGGTTCATAGATGCTATATAGGAATTGTGGGAAGGTAAGGCAGAAAAGTCAGTTGAAAGCTGGCCAGCATCATGACTTGCAAACAACTCAGGTTTAATGCCAGAGATCGAATATGCATACACATTTTTCATTTATGTGAAAAGATATTGGTGGAGGAGAGCCAGACAAATCCAAGATGTGTTCTTACCATTTGTTCCTGTTATTTGATGAATGTCCTCCACATCTTTTAAAGATTTCACATCCCCGTTGGCTACAACTGGTATAGACATACTTTGTTTAATTATTTTAATTGCATCATAGTGTACTGGCTGGTGTCTTTCCTCTACATTTCTCCCATGGACAGTAATCCAGGATATTCCAGCTGCTTCTGCTTTTTGACAGAGGTCTACAGTTCTCTTTAGGTCATCATGAATCCTATAATTCCAAGTAACAGAAATATTATAACTGAAGCAAGTATATAATGTACATTGATGGTGCTATATAAATAATAATAATAATAATAATAATAATAATAATATGCATGAAAATGTGGTACATAGTTAAAAACCAAGGTAGCAATAAAAATATATATTGTTGGAGTATTTTCAAAGTTAGCTTTCAATGTATTACTATTCCCCACAAAAGGGGATTACAAAACTATGTAAGGAATTCCATACCTTGACCTCAATTCAGAGAAAGTTAGTTGCACTGGAGTCCTATCAATTTCATGGGATTTAAGTTAGTTGCATCTAACTTGTTCTTTGTTTTCAGTAGGACTTAAGTGTAACTAACTCCTCCAGATCTAGGCTGTCATCACCCCACCCTTGCAATATCCAAGTAATCCATTTGCCAAAATTTGTCTTGGTTGGAAAAAAAAAGTGATACTAAGGGCTTTAGCACCAGCAAAACATACTTAGAATGAGGATACCAACTGCTATGCTAGCACAGTTTCAGAAACCAAGGTGTAACACCGGCACATATACCAGAGGAAAAATACGTTAACATATACTTAGGAAAAATATGTTAAACATACGCAACTATACTGCACTATTATTCCTGAATAACCCCAAATTCCTGGGTTTTTCAATACTTCTCATTGTGTGAGAGCAGGGAGACAAAGCTAAATGAGTCAATTACACTTTTAATATTTTTATTTTAAAATAATTTTATAAATAAAATACTACATTTTAAGTATTTAATTTTTATGTAGATGGTATCAGAACTTACCTTATCTTAATTGACACTGTAAACATGGGGTTTTCCACTTGATTTCTTACTAGTCTCACCATCTCTTGCACCAGTTCTGGTTTGTTTATTAAGCAAGCACCATAACCTTCTGCCATAGCCCATCTTGAATTAAAGAAAACAAAATACATCCTGTATATTAGGATGGATCATTATTTTTCCTAATTATTTCTATAAAGCATTAGCTTGGGAGGGAAGCGAAATAGATAGTGAGGTTTTCAGGAAATCTAGATTAATTTTCTAATCAATTAGTTATATTATTACAGAGAAATCAATATGATTTAGCAATCCTGTGTTTAAACCCTACATCACTTTTCCCCAACCCTGTGCCCTCTAGATGTTTTGGACTACAACTCCCATCAGTCCCAGCCAACATGGCCAATGGTCAGGAATGCTGGGAGTTACAGTTCAAAGTATCTGGTGGGTACTAGTACTAATTATTATTTTTATGTACATCTGGACATACAGTTGTATGTGGCATATGCTGTATATTTAATTAAAATAACATTTTATCAGACATTAGTCCCTAATGTAAATAAACCTCTGGTTCCTGCACAACTCACTTGCTGTTTCCAAAGGACTATGAAGTATAAAGTAATGTAATCAGTGTGATCAACAGGAGAAATTAGCTTCCATCTGTTCAACATCACCCTCCTCATGGGGTCCAGCCCCAGAAGTTTGCATGTTGGGCTCCTGATAGCACGGATGATCCTATACACATTCAAGCTGAGCATATGTAGGCTTCCTTCTGTGTAGACCTTCTGTCTAATGCATGAAGGTCTGGGGGTGGAGCCAGCAGTGACAATGGGTTGTGATTCCACCGCCTGAGGCCCCCTCCCCCTTCATGCTAATTGATGAAGTGGGCTGGAGTTGTCTACATATCCAATGTGTTTATAATCAGACCCTATTTTATTTATTTATTAGCAATATTTATGTACTGCTTCTCATCTATCATATTAGAAGTTGGTTCAAAGATAGCTCATGGTTGGAAAGACGAAGCAAATAGATTTTCAACAAACACAAATATGATTTGATGTTGCTCAGAGACATTACCCATAAGAACTCATGACTTGTACCAACTGTATATATTTTCCTGTTAAAGGAAATAGGTGAAAGGTCCAGGGTGATGGAAAGGTAAAGTTGTGGTTTAGAAAATCCAGAACAACAGAGAAGTAAACTGGACAGTTGACCACATGAAAAGCAGAAGTAATGTCCAGTTTAGAAATAAACAGGTAGGTCAGAAGAGACAGAACATTCTGGGAAGAGGATGATGTAAACTGATGATGTGGACCAATAGACTTAGATATTTTAGAATAAATTAATATGTATTAGGAGGGAGGTCTTTGTCTATGAGAAGGTTATTTAAGCCTGAACACAGAGGAAAAAGATGTCTTTCCTTTTCCTCAGGCATGACATCCAGGATGTTGTTCTGAGCCTAGCATGTAGGCCTCAGTGACTCCTTGGTTTTGCCTGGGAGAAAGAGCTCCTTTGCAGAGTCAATGTGAGTGATGCAGAATTTGTGAGTATACAAAATACTCTTTTTTCTTCTCTCAAACCATCAAGACATAAGCTGACTTTTCAGCACTGGCTTGAGCCTAGTTGTTAAGCCTAAGACCATGGTCTTTCTTGAGAAGGGGGAAGAGTCCAACACCGGTGTTGTCATTGGGGTGTGTATTTGCCTTAGCAAAGATCTTGTTCTCCAGAAATCTGCCAGACTTGTGAGTATATTCTTTTAATTTGCTTTGCTGAATTGAGGTTTATGTGCTTGTCTGTCTCTTTGTTTAATAAATATTTGAAAATATATAAGTTTAACTGAGTTTGTGTGAAGTCAATCATTCTGGTACTTTCTCTAAGAGGTCCCACCTACCATTGTGGGGAACAATTTGAGGGGTAGTTATGAAAGATATTGCAGGAATCTCTACTTCCAGGCAGCCTACGTTCAGTACCTCAAGTAAAAGGTTATCAATGTTTCCCTACACCCTGAAGGGCAGCTTATACATTCTGGAAATAAGTAAACAAATGTACACTTTGTCAATTACTTCTATATGCTTTCCCAAGTTCCTTTAAACTTTACCTCTGTGGACAGCCACAATTTAGGTCTATGCCATCTGCAAAAGGACTGACGATACACGCAGCATCTGCTAAAACCTGTGCTTCTTTAGCAGCAAACTGAACAATCAGAGGGTGATCACCTGAGAAAATGAAGAGTTTTGTAAGAAACGAAAAGAAAATACACCATATATACACTTACAACAGATTGGCTAGGATCCTAAGATAACTTAACTTAAGGAAGTTCGCAGAAGGAAGGTTTTCTGCCCCTCCCTCCTGGAACTATTTTTGTCTCCCCACAAAGCATATTCAGACGGTGGGGTGGGGGCTCCCGAACAATGTCAGATGGGGCTTGGAGATCTGCTGGGGGAAGAACGGAATTGCTCAAAATTGGGCAGCTCTCCACTTCCCTGAGCAGCATCCCGCCCCACATTGTTCAGGACAGCCTTCCTAGGGAGGAGCTTGGCTCAGTGGTAAAGCAGTTGCTTTGCATGCAGAGATCCTAGGCTCAGTCCCTGGCATCTCCAGGTAGGGCTGGAACATTTATTTATTTATTTATTTTATTACATTTATATACCGCCCCACAGCCGAAGCTCTCTGGGCGGTTTACAACAATTAAAAATAGTAAACATTAAAAGTATACAAAATTTAAAAAACATAAAAACAGTATAAAAACAACAGTATCCATTAAAAAACAATTCTGGGGTCCATTAAAAACAAACTTAACGTTGTTAAATGCTGTTAAAATGCCTGGGAGAAGAGAAAAGTCTTGACTTGGCGCCGAAAAGATAACGGCGCCAGGCAAGCCTCATCGGGAAGATCATTCCACAGTCGGGGGGCAACCACTGAAAAGGCCCTCTCCCCTGTTGCCATCCTCCGAGCTTCCCTGAAAACATTTCTGACTGAAACCCTGGAGAGTGGCTGCCAGTCAACATTCACAGTACTGAGCTAGCTAGATCAGTGGTCCGTTCTTCTTCGTGGTCTCAATGCATCACACATATGGGCTGGAGAGAGGAGGACGAAGAGGAGGGGACAGGAAACTTTCCTTCCATGACCTGCCTTATCTTAGCTTATCTTAGGATACAAGGTTTGAATGATTTACTCATGATAAACATTTATAAATATTTCCTCCTAATGGAAACATTTTATTGCCTTAATAGCGTTGCCAAGGTCTGTTGCCATACCCTTCTCTGCAAAGAAGGATTATTTCTTTTATGGAATAGAAATCTACTCTTTTCTAGTAATAAATAGCATTTATACAGCACCTTTAGAGTGTTCAAAGCAGTTTGTATACATTATTGTTGTCATCCTTGACACAACCTTATAGGTTAGTTCAGTATTATTATCCTCACATTGCAGATGGCTGGCTGAGACAATGGCATGTGGTCCCCTCCTGAGTTCATGGGAGATTTGAATCAGGGATCTCCTGCGCTCTAGCTCAGTCTCTTAGCAACTATGCTACACCAGAATGTTTAAAAATTGGTGTGTGTGTAGACTGTGCTAGAGAAATCCATTTACATTTTTACTCAAGCAGCCAAGACAGAACTGCAGGCGTATATACGGTACAGAGACTTCATGGCCAGCTGCCATGGAATACTGTTTCTGATTATATTACTTGGCCTGGTGGGTGCTTTGTAATTATTGCATGTCGGATAGGATGAATGATCTCTTAAATACAATTATGCCTGGAGTACGATGGGAGCTGCGGTTGGGACATCAACAATGCTAATGATACAACAGAGGTTGGCTTTAGGCCCTGACAATGCTATCTGATGTGTGTTTATACTCAGAAATAAGTTTCCCAGGTAAATATGTATATGACTGTAGCCTGTGACTTCAAGAAATAGGAGGGGGGGATATTTTTCTAGGATCCTGGAACATATTCAGTGCTTAGCTAAATAAGCATTAGAAAATAAAGGAATTAAGGCCCAAGCTTTGTATTTCATATCCTTCAAAAATCTAGCAGAATGCAAAACACAATACCTTGATTAGTTGTAAATTCACTGTGTCTAGCCTTCACAGATCTGACAAAATCAGCTGCAACTATCATTGGAGTGTAGCATAAATCACAGTTGTATTTCCTGACTAAAGTTCTGAAAGACAGTCTGAAAATACAGGAACATTTGAAATAGCAATTTTTAAAACATTTTTTGTTAAATAAAATGTTTTATTCTAAACAACACTAAATGCAATGGGATCATTTAACAGAACAAGTGAAAAATGCTTTCAATATCTTTTTTCTCTTAAGTGGCCTAATGAAGAAAAAAATAAATAAACACTCCCTTCCTCCAGGCTGGCAACTATCATCAGCCAGCTCTATTGCTCTATAAATTAACTTAAATTCCATTTATTTCAATGTGTCTACTGTACATAGGACTAGCATTGGATTGAACTCATAGCCCCACCAAACTGTCAACACTGGTAATTTTCTGCAGGCAACTACAAAATCAAGTTCTACAAGAGCCTCTGAATTAGCCAACTTGTGTACAGAAGCCTCCTGCTGCCTATAGAAGTCTTGAGTTTTGACAGTTACTGCAGCTGCTCTAACAGGCCCATTCTAGTCACATCAGTAATGCCCCTGCCGCCGCCGCCGCTGCCACCGCTCACCTCCTTGAACTGCAGAGAAGAGGAATAGGAAGCTGTGGAGAGGGCTGGCATAACACTTTCCAGGGTCAATAACGTGAGAGAACTAATAGCTATTGCAGCCAGCCACAGTGCTGGATACACTACGTACAGGGGTGTGTTCAAACACTCTTGTGCAAACTGCCTGTAAGTCCAGTGGCTTGAACCTCAAAGTAGATATCATATGATTGATAAAGTGTGATTCACTAATTGAATGAAGTATTCACCACTAAGCTAATTTAAGAACAATTACATTGGCTGAAATGGTTCATCATCGCCCTGGAGAATATATAGAGATCAACAGGATGCAATCTGGAAATGGTACTTACTTTGAATATCTAACCATAGGAGCGCATATTTTCACAATATTCCCAGAATTAAACAAATCAACTGGATTTCTTAGTGGACACTGCAGAATCTCTCTGGACTGACTAGTCATATATAAGTTATCAGACCACATCTGCAAAACAAACGAAACAAAACAGGAGGTAACAAAAAAAAAATCAATTCTCTCCACCCTTCTTATCTTTCTTTACAACTTCCTTGATAATGTACAGAATATACACACAAGCATAGGACATAATCCTGTTCATTGCAAACATACAATTGTCTTTTTAAAGTATTCTGCTGTTCAATCAATGGCTTCAGTATCTGCTTCTAGTGCTGCCTGAAACTTCAAAGCTCAATAAAAATGCTAACCAGATGTAACAGTGGTGTCAGAATAATCAAAGCCAAATTCAGAAACAATGCTTATCCTGTCAGGCCTGATCCAAGTCCTTAATTTAAATCAAATAACCAATTTATCCACAAATATGAATTCTGCCTCCTTTTAATTATAAGTAGGGTACCAAATCTAGCAACCTGCCATCCCTAGTCAAAACGGATATGCAGGTCTCTATAAACCTAGTCTAAGAGTACAATCCTATTTATGTTCAGGTAGAAAAAAATTCTACAGTTTTTTCAGGCTGGCTGGCTGGCTGAAGCATACTGGTAAATGTAGCCTTCCCCCCATCTAAGCATAGGATTGCATCCTAAATTGCTGAACTTCTTTTTCATAGGCAAGAGCCTGAAATAAGATAAGATGTATGGAGGTACATTTTACACTGTAAACATACAGTTCACAGTGGTAGCTGAAATTGGGCAGAATGGCCAGCTCAGAATATATATCACCGTTGCCTTCTCAACAAAGGATATTCATTTATATCCCACCTATAGGTTTGCACAGCACATTTCATTAGGGTGTGCATCCAGGGAATTTACTTTTTTAGAAGGTGAACATTGATTGAATGCTCACTCATAAAGGCAAACATTTATGGAATACTCAATTCTGGCTTCTTTAAAGTGCGGTTCCCGGCAGAGTGATCCTTTTTTGCTCCTGCTGCTGGGAAGAGGCAGTGGTTCTTTAGCGCAGCAACAGAGCAGCTGGAGGCAGCTGGAGAACCGTACCACTGCATCTGGATCCCTACTCAATGGCTCCCTCAATTTGACGCTTATTCCTTGAGACATTAGGGTGTACCTGGGCACACCCCTTGTGTACACCTATGATCCCATCCTTGGTTTAAAGCTCCGGGCGGCATACGTGTTTCTTCCCACCAGCCCAACTGTGTAAGGTAGGCTAGGTTGAGAACTGGCAACCGGCTCAAGGTCGCCCAAAAGAACTTAATGGCAGAGTAGGGATTTGAACTCCGGTCTTTTCAGCCCGAGTCTAACCCCCTTCCCTGTGCTGAGATGCTCCTTAGAAAGTGAAGAAACGAATGGTGAAATAAGAGGAAGCTAGCGGAAGCACGAAAACGTCAGAAACTCCTTTAGCAACTTACGTGATCACCTAGCATCTTCATCCCATGTACAGCTGGTTCTCCGTTCCTCACCACCAAGACATAAGGAACACGTGTGAACGTATCTTGCTACTTCTGGCCCTTTCGCCTCCCCATAGGTCCAGAGAGTAGCGAGCCTGCGCGTGCCGTAGGCATAGGGAAAGAAGGAAGGCACTTTGAGCAAAACCAAAGAAGACTAGAGAAATAGGAAACGATAGAGTGACTCCAAACCTCAATTTCTATTGAAAATGGAAAGCCGTCATTGGCCAAGAAGCGATGTTTGCATTGGAAACTATTGTAGACGATCAAATGAATTTTAGGTCGGAAGAACCATGAAATATGTGGAGATATTTCTCTAATTTTAATGTCTCTATGGGAGACTCCGGTAGAACATAACTTCCTCAAACAGCTCAGCTGTAGACTTGCAATTAGACTCACACGAGATTCTTGATTTCCGGGCTCCTTTTGAGGCTATATTTGGTCTTCCTAGAGATGGAAGCGAGAATTGCTCATGGAAAACAATGGAGAACTCCAAATTTATTACCTTATTTGTGATTTGAGAACAGCGACAAAAGGTATCAACAAAGACAGGGGAATAATACTCTTTTGAAGTCAAATCTTATATTGGAGGGAGATTTTCTCCCCCCCCCTTTTTAAATACGTTATTAGTATTTTGACACTAGTTGTGTGTGTTTTTTAATAACTGTTTAAAATTTTAACTATGCAACGCGGCTGTATGTAAGTCAAAGCACAAAGCGTCTGCCTACAACTGAGGGCTGGATTTAGGTTGGGAGATCTGAGAGGCAGAGCTGAAGTAGATCGCCCTTGGCAACAACCTGAGGGTTGTTTCGATGGGGTTTTTTAGGCTGGAAACCCAACTCAGTCTCAGCCCCACCTCTAACGTGCTATATTAACTGTGGACTACATTGCAGAGCTGTCATAAGCCCTTGTCTCTTACCCACTTTTTCAACCTACAATGTGGAGATAATGGACTGTATTACACTTGCTATTGCCATTTTCAGGGCAATTTCTTTTTAAGCTATACTAGGGTGACCATATGAAAAGGAGGACAGGGCTCCTGTATCTTTAACAGTTGTATTGAAAAGGGAATTTCAGCAAGTGTCATTTGTATATATGGAGAACCTGGTGAAATTTCCTCTGCATCACACCAGTTAAAGCTGCAGGTGCCCTGCCCTCTTTTAAATCTGGTCATAGTATAGCTGCAGTATAGCTCCTGCAGCTTTAACTGTTGTGATGAAGAGGAAATTTCACCAGGTGCGACATGCATACCAATGACACCTGCTGAAATTCCCTTTTCTATGCAACTGTTAAAGATACAGGAGCCCTGTTCTCCCATACAACTTTTTAAGAAGTCACGTTTTCCACATGAAGTAAAGCCTGAGTTCGAAAGAGTACAAACTCCTGTCCACGCTGCTGCTTTTTTATCATTATTATTATTAAAGGTGGGAGGAGAATTCTGCTACCCAATCACAGCTACGCTAAAATCCTGGATTCCTCCATAGTTTTCTTTGAACAGCGCTCACTTCCTCCGAGAAAAAAAACATAGAAGGAGCCAGGAAGTGCCGCCACCAGAAAATCGTCATTATGAGTCTTTCAGAAACGCTCTCTATGCTCACCCCTTCACCGCTCCCCGTTGTGCACTTCCGCTCCAACCCATCCCGTAGCACGGCCGCGACTTCCTGTCCCAGGGCTGTCTATACTGAATCATGGACCACAATGGTGAGTGAAGGGTGGGTGGGGAGCTGCGTTTTTAGGCCGCGGAGCTCCCCGTCTCTTCTTCCTCCATCTCCGGCCGCCGCGAAACTTGAGCCGGAGGCTGACGTGGGCCCTGGAGCGATGAGGCCTTGTGTGGGCGGGCAGGCCGGCAAGGCGCTTAGGAGCTTGAGGCCTAGCGCGGCCTGGACCTGGCGAGTCGTGGGCTGCAAGCCCGGGAGCGAGCCCCGTTGGACTCAGTGGGGCTGTCTCCCGAGGAGACGTGGATAGGATCGCACTGTGTCGGTCCAGAACGGAGGCGCAGTGACGCCGACTCCCACCGGGCACGGCGCCTGCCTTGCCGCCTCGTGGGGCTGTGGCTCGGGTAGCAACAGCCCAGCCGTGGCAGCGGGCTATTCCCTTTGCCCCTCGTCCTGCGCCTGCCTTGTGGGCCGCCTCCCCGTGGCTTTGGGGCGCAGCCCTTTGCCGCAAAGGAGCAGGTGTACGGCCCTCACCCCCGCTTCCCGTCGCCCTCCGCTTCCATTTCCTGCCCAGCCCCTGTTTCTTGAGCCCACTCAAATGTTTTGCCCACACTGCCGTGGGATCGCTCCCGGCCTTCTGCCTCCGAATTGTGTTGACGTGCCATCGTTAGACACGGTCAGTGGAGGTTTCCTTACTAGCGAGAAGGCAACAGCCGTTGCGGTTTCCTCCCCGACGTGAACGACTCATTCCCTGTCACTCTCTTTAATGAGGACATCACGCTCCGTGGAGCAGTGCTTCGTTTCAGCTAAGAGATGTGAAAGGAAAAAAGAAAAGTGGCTGCTTTGTTTGCTGCTTCGGGTTTTGCTATAGCTCGGGGAGTCCCCAACATTTTTTCACCCTTGGGCACATTTGGGCACCACCACAGAATGTCTAATCAGTGGATTGACGCTTTGCCGTCTACCTGTCACTACTATGGATCTTATTCAGCAAAAACTTGTTTTGTGTCTTATTGGACACCACATGTCTCTTTATACGGGATTGTCTAATTTGGTTAATTGCTGGCAATGCAATAAAACTAATGCTTGTTTTGGTAGTGTCCAGTGATTGTTTCCTTCGTGGGGGAGTTATTACACAGATAAATTTTGTAATGGAAAAATCTTGAATATTCACCATGACTCTCGAAAGTCTTATTGATTTCAGTGCATTTACTCAACGGATCCAAACAATTGTTTTGTTTTTAATCTTATTTTTACATTGTAAGCATCCAGAAAATTTCATTAGAAGGTGGCACAAATATAGTGTAAGTAAATAAAATAAATTGCCAAGTTAGAATGCTACACCAAAACAAACATATTCTGATCAATTTCCCCAAACATGAATAGGAGGAATACTATAAATCTTGAATGGGTATTATCTGAAATTGATAGTACAAGCGGTTGTGTGGCCATAGCTTGAAGAACGTTTGCCATACATGCTTGTTATAGTGTAAGTGTCCTTCCTCTTAATGGACTGGTTTTAAAGATTTTTTAAAAATCTGATTGCTTTAGTCTTGATGTTGCAAATTGCCTTGAGTGTTGTTGTTTTAAACAAAGTCTTGGTATAAATGTTTTAATAAATGGTTGATAAACTAATTTTGCCTCCTATGATCCCTTAATCTACTGTAGGGATGAGCAACTTGTGGCTCTCTAGACATTTTTGGCCTACAGCTCCCATCAGTGTTAGTAAGTATAGCCAATAGTGAGAGATGATGGGGGTTGTAGGCCAAAATTATCTGGAAGGTCACAAGTTGTTCATCTCTGATCTAATGTGTTGTTCATGCCCTTTTGTAGTCCGTATCTTTCACAGTCCTATTTGTCTTGCTTGTTCTATTGACATTTATTTTAAAGAATAAAGCCTTTTGCTAGTTACTTTTGACACTACAGCTAAATTACGTGTACACATCAGTGACTACAATTTCTCTAGCCTTCTTAAAGTGGCTCCATCCTTCCTTCTCATCTTTAGCTGTCAAGTTTCTTATGTTCTCACAAGCCTTTATATCATTGCATCTGGCTGAAATAGCTTCCCTTCTTTTATTTATTTATTCATTACATGTTTATACCAGCCAAAGCCCTGTGGGTGGTATCTGCAATCCCTGCAGCTATCTGCAATCTCTGTGTTCAATAAATGGGTTGGTAGCAGCTCATGCATCTGGAAACTTCACAGACTTGGAGACCCTGTGAGGCTGAGGCTCCTAATAAATGGAGGCACACATGGAGTATTTACATTAAATTAAAGTCTGTAGTTGTACTTATGGGTAGTTGATCTTTTGGCACACAAATGAAAATCTGTGACAAAGTTATAGAATATTTCTGAAATAGGCCATAGTATGTCAATGTATGTGCTGTCATTGTGTGTGAGCCTGGCTGGTGTAATTTGTAGACTGACATCAAAGGTGTGACAATGGGAAATGGGATGGGCATGATACAGATTCTAAGCATGCTGATAGGGAGCAAGCCCGACTGCACTCAGTGGGTTTACTTATGAGCAAATGTATGTAGGTTTGTGTCACGTATTTGTTTTTGTGTGGCCTGGAAGACGTTATTAGAATCATGATGCACTATTTTATTTTTAAAAAATAAAGAAACCAAAGTACTTTTCCTCCCCAAATGTTCTGAAGCAAAATATTAGAAATCCTGTTTTCTTACATTCAAGATAACAGATGCTGGAATAAGAAGATCACGTAAGTTCACTATACCCTGCCAGTGTTTGTGCAGAAAAACATTAGAATTATGTTCATATTGTAGAAATAGGCAAACTTTAACTACAGCTCTTAAATAGCCATCCCCAGAGGCTCTATTAAGTGATCAGGATTGCTGCCTTACTTGTGTTTATGTGTGCCAATTTAGAGTATTTGAGGGCCTGTATGGAGTAGTAAGAGTGTTGAACTAGGACTGGGGAGACCCAGGTTAAAATCCCACACATTGGGGAATCTTTGCCAGTCACTTTTCCAGCTTTACCTACCATACAGGATTGTTGTGAGGATATAAGGGAGGAAAGAATCTTGTGTGCCACCTGAGCTCCTTGGAGGATGGATAGGATAAAAATGCAATAAACTAAATAATTTTTACTTGACTGTTCTGGCATTAAACTGGGTTAGTGCCCATTTGAAGCATATGTACTTTGACTTTGCATTGTAAAGTGCTGCTTTGGAAATAATTGTTCATGAATTTTACGACAGCGAAAATTGTGACAGATTTCTCCCTTTCAATTTTACTGCATTTCAGTAATTTGAGCTCAAATAGCTTGATTTAAGAGTTCTTTGGGCAAGTGAAAGCTTATAAAATTGGAAAAAAATTATAGCATCACTTCAGCTTTTGTCAATCATGTAAGGTACATACATGGTGCTTTACAAAGCAACATAAGTAAAAAAGACTGGTCCCTGCTCAAGATACCAACTATCTAAATTTCGACAGTGTGGGAGGCAACAAAAGGAAAAGACAGATGGGGGAAGAGGCCAGAGTAACCAGAGATGAATGCTAGCAAGTGCAGATAGTATATACTTCAGTTTTGTCTCAGTTGTGGGGTCAGGACTAAGGGAATAAACCAAAGACTTCATAGGAAAGTTGTGTTTTGAGGAGGGATTTTGGAGAGAAGACGTAACTATGCAACTTTGCTTTGATAATGTTTTTTGAAAGCAGTAGTATGCAAGTAACCTAGAAGAGGCAGAGTTCTCCAGGAGTACATATTAAGAGATGAATACAGGATTTCTGTTTTTATTGCTCCTCCTGCTATTGGCTGGTTACTTCTCCACCCTTCAAACTGTATGCTGAAGATCTGTGAGGTATAAAGTATAATTTTGTGAATTATGTATTGAAATGGGTAGAGTCTTACAACTTTTTTTGAAGTTTCTCATCTTAGGTTTGGCACGACTAGTCAAATAATGTCAACTGACTGGTTAATTGACTACCTATTATTTGACTATGGTCAAATATCAGATATTTCCTAAGGATATTATGTTGATGATGTTTGATGACAGTTAACTAACTTATTTTTGTGATTAGCCTGATCATACTTTTTTGTTGTTGCAGTCAAGTTAATGCTTCAGAAATTTGATCTTTGTTTGACAATATATTACTAAATCTTTTTTGATTAGTCAAAAATCCCACGTCAAAACTGGAATCAACTATTCCCCATCACTATATGCTCAACCCAGTGTCATCTGGATTGTTTCTTATTGGGGTGGGGATGGGGGAATTGCATCATGGGATGCTTTTTAAAAACTGTGGAAAAGGGAGGGATTATTTATTTAAATATGGCAAAGGAACCCCTGCCTCATTCTGAAGTGCTACAGCCTAGCAATAGTTTTACCATGTGATGAAATGTTTTCACTCCATGCCTTATCCATTATGCCACACCACTAATAAATGCTGTATTTTGACTGAGCTACTCCATTTGCTATTTAAAAAAGGTAACCTGTTAAAACACAATTTAGTTGTTTGCTATTATATTCATTCTTATAAAAAGTATTGGTTTAATACATTTTTTAGTATGGTTTCACAACGCAAAAAAATCAGGAGAGACTTCTCCTCTGAAAGTATAAAGGGACTATATGGGCAATGAGTTGTTACTAGGTATGTTAATTAATATAGCCCTGAATTTTGAAAGGGGTCAAATGCTATCTAGCATTCTGATAAATGGAAACTAACATAGCTTGTGTGTTTTTTATATAGACAATGATTTGCAAGGCACAAATAGTTCAGGATCATTGGGTGGCCTTGATGTTCGGCGACGTATCCCTATAAAGCTCATTTCCAAACAGACGAACAAAGCTAAACCTACACTACCTCGTCCTGCAAGAACTATGAATAGAGTGCCATCTAAACCTGGTGAAGAAGGTAAAATGATATGAGAAACACTATATTTTAAGTCCCGAATGTTTTTGCAGTTTCTGCCATTCATCTAAGTTGTTTCAAAATTGGCAGCATACAAAAGAGATACAAAATGATGACTCTCTTTTTATGTACTGTTTGGAAGGACTGCTTCCCCCCCTTTCGACCTTTTTTTTTTTTACATACATCTTTGACATGGTGCTAGCTTGACTATACACCTGCTCTCATGTGATATCACATCACATCAGGTCATTTATTTATTTATTTATTTCAGCTGCTTCCAAGGATTTCCAAGTGGTTTACATAAAACCATATAGAATACAACACAAAAACCAATCTAAAAACAGTATAAAACAATAAATACCTTTAAAACTTTACCACAAAAGCAGTAAAACAAAGCAGCGTCACGATCGATTACAAGTTAGGGAAAACCTAAGTAAACAAATGTGTTTTTAAGAGGCGTTTGATGATTGCCACTGTTTCTGACTCAAGCTACATGTGGGAGAGTGGGTGGGTGCTACTACTGAGAATTCTTGCTTATGTACCGTCACTTGACACACTAGTAGTCATGGAATGACCAATAAGGAAGGCTGCCTGTGAAGAATGCAAGAGTTGATTTGGTATGTATACTGGGAGATGGTCAGCTGAGAACCCTGTCCTTGAGTTGTTTAGGACTTTGAATATCAACAACAGAATCTTGAACATGGCTTGGTAGCTAATAGGATGTCAGTATAGTTCTTTTAACGACTACTTTCTGCACTAGTTTCAAGTTCCAAACCAGTCATGAAGGCAGCCTCACATAGAGTCTAATAAAGTAGTCTAATGATGAGATTTCCAGTGTGTGAATCACTGTGGTTAGGCTATTCTATAGAAGAATTTAAAGTACATCTTGTTTGAAGATTCTGGATGATGATGATGATTGCCGAATCAGATCATATCACTATATAGAATTAAGCAGCTATGAAAGTTGAATGAAAAAAATTACTAGCCCAGAACACTCAGGTTAATGATTTCTGATTATAATGAATGAATTGTGCTGCTGTTTCTATATATTTTCCTATATCATGAATACCTTACTTTCATGCATTTAAATTGTAGCGTTCTGATGATTTTGTAGACTAAAGCTAAACCTATTACAGTTTGAGAGCAAACTCTAAGGATTTTGTTTGGGGTTTGGTCTTCCGCAGATGATTTTGACTACAATGAAGAAGAACGGTATGAATGCAAAGGTGGTGACGTGTTTAGTAATCAAAGAAGGTTCCCTGGACACCTCTTCTGGGACTTTAAGGTGCACTAATTGACTCAGTAGTGCTGGTGATCGTATTATACACATGCTATTTAAAGACTATAAAGGATTTTAAAATATTGTTATGAATATTTAAGAGAAAAGTTCACCCAGGCTTTGTGTATATCTCCAGACATTGAGTGTGCAAGCATGTGGTGATAATAAGCTGATGAAATGTGATGATTACCATTTTGACAGATCAATTTACTTGGAGAGAAGGATGACACCCCAGTCCATTTCTGTGATAAGTGTGGACTACCCATCAAAATGTATGGACGCATGGTAAGTAGAGCCACCTGAACAAATCACACACCTGTCTGAAATAGATAGTCATGTTTTCTTAGGATGATGCACTGAAATAGCATCTTGCTTCTGTATCATGCAGAGCACTGTTAAATTAAATGGAATATTGTGTGGGTTGAAAGGCAGCACCCATACAGTTTTGGGTATTCTTTTTATGTAGATTTAGTTAGGATCAAACACTGACCTGTCCAGGATTTCAGTTTGCTCTTGCCCTTTCACTTCCAGTTTTGCAGATTTTGAGTATTGTAGTGGGTGTTCTTATTTCCTTATTTAGTTTCCCCCTCAACCTTCCATTTCATTTTCATTTTCACAACAGCCTTGTGAATTTGGTTTGGCTAAGGGAATAGTGACTTCATGGCTGAGTTGGGATTTGAACCTGGGCGGTTTCAAGTTTTGGGATTGCTATCTAGATGAGAACAATTACCTATGCTAGGTACATCCTAAATAAATGAAAGTTTGCCCTTGGCTTCAACAAACTCAATTTTCTCTGAAAATTAGGTTGTTCAAATTGATAGCATTGGATATCTGACTGTAGAATTCAGTGTGTATGCATTTTCAGTGTGAGACTTTAAGTGCAAGACTTAAAGGCCAGTATCCAATGGGGTGCTTATGCCCTCACTGATTTCCTTTGCATAGGCAGCCCCTGCTGCTTGTGCAATTGAAATTTACTGCTTTTGGGAGCAATCTGAAATAAGCAGAAATTGTTGTTTCTGGAAGGAGACGTAAGGGAGTTCCACTGGCCTGCCTCCTTCCAGAAACAAGCATTTCTGTTCATTTTGGAGCTTCCTCTAGGAAGTGCTAAATCTCTGTTGCATTACTGATGGCTCCCACTTGCACAACGGAATCAGTGGGACCCACCACTTGCAGAAGGGAATCAGCAGGGCAGAAGGGAATTGGTGGGGGCGTAAGCCCCCCTTGGATATCGCTCAGAGTGTCCAGTAGAGGGAGAAGAATGCCTATATAACCAGTCAGAAGACACATAAAACAAAGCACCAAATATGTACCTAAGACAGCAGCTTCACGGACAACTAAAATGTAAAAAAAAATATTTTCAATAAAATTATTTGGATTGTTATGGAACATTATTACTGTTTGTTGTTTCTTTATTTCTTTTCAGCGTACAAAGTTCCTTATAAACTTGGTGGATGAATAAGAATTTGCTCTAAACAGCAATTTGTGTAATATCCTGTCTATGGGTTGCGTCCAGACTTAGTCATAGAGTAGACCCATTGTAATACATGGGACTAGTTGGTCATGACTATTTGAAATCCTATTGAGCTCAGTGGGCCTTTGTATGGCAAAGTCTGTATCCAACCCTAAAGTGCAGATTTTGCAAAGTTAGCTTAGATAACGCTTTCTTGAATGTAATACTATCTGTATCTTTTAGATACCCTGCAAGCATGTTTTCTGCTATGATTGTGCTATTTTACATGAGAAGAAAGGTGACAAAATGTGCCCAGGGTAAGTTTACTAATGTGTTTGGGGGGGGCGGGTAGAGGGAAGAGATAGTCTACTCCCTTTTTCTGGTCTTCAGTCAGCATGACTTGATTCTATCTGTTCCCTCATTGTGAGGATAACATTTGAGTCAGGCTCTTACTTTACTGGGCAGTGAGAGGAAGGAAGGCACTTGTGAGTGGGTCAGGTTCTCGTTGTGCTAGGATGACTCTGCACATAGGAGTTGGGTGGGAAATTGGTTTTGGAAGCAGCTGTCATTGATGTATTACATTATTGTATTATTCAGCAATTAAATCAGATACGTGACCAGAATACACAATAGTTTGTAATCAGGTTGGGCAGTATTAGTTATCATGGCCATTATGAAACTGTCTATACCATCCCCTTTCAACACAGTTTTATTTATTCCCAGTATCTTGAACATTTTTATTTGTACCCCAAACCCGTAGGAAGAGCTAGCAAAGCATAAATTAACTTCACAAAGAATTTACAGTTTATTTTGAGTGCTTCGTAAGGTATTGAGGGATTTATAATAATTCTGCCTTATTAAAGTCTGAAGGAATTTTGGATAAGGACTATATTATTTCAATAAGTCGTCAAACTTGCTTGTATTCTGCTATTAAAATACTGGAACAAATGATATCTCTCTGTCACTTAGGATGAATTTCCACAGTCATTTTGGTTGGGGAAACCTATCCATAAGGTGATGTTTTGTCTGTCATTCTCCTATAGTAAAGGTTTCTACTGACTGCTCTTCCTATGGCCACATCCTGGACAATAAATCCATTTCAAAATCACATTCACCATGGGCAAATGACATGGGTGACACATCCTACAGTGTCATAGTGATTTGTGAAAAATTCACCTTTATGTGCGCTGTTATCAGGAAATGCAATTATTTAAATGTTTCTTATTGCTTGGGTGCTTTCTAGTATAAATGTAGAATATTAAGATATTTAAGGGATGTTGGGCTAAGCTTAAATACAATGTGTGGTCAGATTCTCTGTGTTAGGATGATTCTCTACAGATAAGTGTGGGCTGCTTTCTTTGCTTAAAGGGTGCTGTCTTTATTTCAACATTTCCATTGATTTTAATGGGGGAAGAATTTAGACAAAGCTAGAATGTTATCAAAGAGAAGAAGAGACATAAAATATTACAATTTAAAATAGTTATTGTTTTTAAACCTTTACAAAACAATCACTTTTTATTAACTTGGAGAACTTGAAATAGAGATTGTAAATAACATTCTTATTTCTTTCCCTCCTAACGTAGCTGTAATGAGCCTGTGCAACGAATTGAGCAGTGTGTACGAGGGTCTCTCTTCATGTGTAGTATTGTGCAAGGGTGCAAGAGAACCTATTTATCCCAGAGAGACTTACAGGCTCACATCAACCACCGTCATATGAGAGCTGGCAAGCCAGTTGCGCGCCCTCCACTGGAACCTGTTCATCCTCCTATTGCTCCTCCTCCTGCTGAAATCCCAGAGCGGTTCATAATGCCACCTGATAAGCATCATCTGAGCCACATTCCACCAAAGCAGCACATCATGATGCCACCTCCACCATTGCAGCACGTGCCACACGAGCATTATAACCAGCCACATGAAGATATTCGTGCGTCTCCGGCAGAGATGTCCATGGCTCCTCCTCCCCCTCGCTCGGTCAGTCAAGATACCTTTCGCATATCCACAAGAAAACACAGCAATCTTATAACTGTCCCTATTCAGGATGATTCAAATTCTGGTACTCGAGAACCACCTCCACCAGCCCCAGCACCTGCTCACCATCATCCTGAATATCAGGGCCAACCAGTGGTATCCCACCCTCATCATATTATGCCACCACAGCAACATTATGCACCGCCCCCTCCACCCCCTCCACCAATAAGTCATCCAATGCAACATCCTCCCCAGACAGCAGGTACTCATCTGGTGTATAGTCAAGCTCCACCTCCTCCGATGACCTCTGCTCCTCCACCAATAACCCCTCCCCCCGGACACATTATTGCCCAACTGCCACCATATATGAACCATCCTCCACCTGGACCACCACCTCCTCAGCATGGTGGCCCACCTGTAAATGTAAATGCACCCCCTCCCCATCACTATAACCCTAATGCTTTGCCAAAGTTCAATGAAGACCAAGGAACTCTCAGCCCTCCTTTCACTCAGCCGGGGGGAATGAGTCCAGGTATGTGGCCGGCTCCTAGAGGGCCCCCACCACCACCAAGAATGCAAGGTCCACCTTCACAAGCTCCACTTCCTGGACCACACCACCCTGATCAAGCGAGATATAGGCCATACTATCAATGATGTTAAAAGTAATTTGAACTGAAGTATGATATAGGAAGGATAACATTCTAAACAGCAGCCTTTTAATGAATCTGACTGTTTGGGGGGAGTTCTCTTGTTTTGCTTTGTTAATTTGAAGATTAAATATGTGACTGTAAAACTCTGGGGACTTAAATCTTAAGGTAAAATTTTAAAACCTTGATCGTAGGACTGATATACTGTAGTGCTAAGTGGCTCTGTAGTTGACAGCTACATTTTAGCAGACATTGTACCTGTAGTCTGGTTGAACTACCCCAGAGATGATCATTTGTAATATTTCCCAGACAACAACATTTATTGTACCACTTTAAAGTATTTTTGTTAAATCTAATAGTTTCATTTGTGATACGTTTTCTTTTTTGTCAGCTTGTGTATAATTAAATTTAAAACATGGTCTAAAAATGTTTGCTTTTTTACATGAACATACAATTTCTGTTTGGGATGGAGTTGGAAGTAAAGAGAGAAACAGTGAATTTGGTATTGGTATTTTTCAAGCAGATTTTTGAGAATGTGAGAATAAAGTGCCCCCTTTCATTGGATTAATGTCTGTTGCTGCGCAAGTACATGTTTGGAATTTCACTCAGCTCTTTAAAAATGCATTTAAGCCTGCAATCCCATATACACATACCTGGAGGTAAGTCCTATTAGATTCAATGGAACTTACTTCTGTGTAGACATGTATAGGATTTCACTGTTTAACGTATGAGCCTTGTTAACAGGACTAACTCTGTCAAACCTTCCCTGTATCTACTTTAGTGTTTCAGTTTTCAGAAAAGAACAGTAATGATTTACTTACAGCAAGAACATAATAGCTGAAGGTCTTCTGTTTTATTCCTAGCTAAAATATAATGCCGTGTACCACTCATGGGCAATGTTAATGTTGAAAGAACAGATCTTATTCTCATATTCACATTGGTGGTAAAGAAATCATAAGGTGGATTTGCCTCATCAGTTTCCACAGAGAATATTCCCTATGAATGTAGTTGAAACTTTATTATGAGCTAAGGGCAATGTCATATGTTGAGCTTTTAACATGTGGTCATAAATATATTTGCTGCTATGTGGTATGTGAAGAAACAGACTTACTTATGTGGGTGACATTGGGCCAGTTCACATAGCACAACAGCTCATCATGGGTTAATTTGCCTGCAAGGAGCTGCGGTGCATGCCAGCTGACATTACGAATATGCAGGGATTGCCTTAACTTCTCGTGTCAACTGAAGCTGGGCAACAGGGGTTATTGGAGGGTTAATCAATCTTCACATAACCCCAGAAAGGACCATTGTTTATGTGAGGGTTTAACCCTCAAATAACCCCCTCCACCCAGGTTCGGATGACGTGAAAGCCATCGCAATTCCTGGCCAGGGCTTGCATATTCATAATGGCGTGTGGCATGGGCCAATTGGGCCATTACACCCCAAGTGGTGGGCTGTTGTCTCATCCAAATCAGACCACTATATGGGATTGCACTGTAAAAGGTTTTATTTTCTGATAATTTCCTAAAGGCTTCTGTTAACTTGTGAGGTTTTACGCTTCACACGTGTTTACCTGGGGCATGTACATACATAACTGGGGCAATCTCCTAATCACTGTTAAAAACCGGAAGCTACCCATCCCTCCAACACAAATTTCTTCTGCCCAGGACAATGACTGTTAATACAGGCATTAACTTTATCTGTGATAAAGAATACTCAGGATTTTAAATTGGGTTTGAGCTGGTTAGCAAGCCCTTTTTCGGGTGATAATCTTGTTAACCTTTAACTGGAGTAAAAACAGGTGGGATTTATGCTGGAGAGGGATGGGAAGACATAAAGAATAGTCTACTCTTGATCTCTTAACTGCAATTAAGAGGTTGTCCTTTTATGATTGCGTTAACTTTTAATGACGTGTGAATTTGGTTGGCAGATGCCTGGACTAGTTTCATAGATTTCCAGTTTTGTGGTCTAGCTTAAAATGTTCAGTACTTTGCATTTTTCATTAGTAATTCTAAGTGATTATTTGTAGAAACTATCAGGTCCCTAAGGCTATTACTTGAAAAGGTGGTGGTATTTTGTTGTTGGTTTTTGGGGTAACAATTATTTTAATTGCTATTATTGCTTTTCAAAACTATTCATCCTAATTCAGCAATAGTTGGGTGCAACATGGTGTTGTGACAGTTTTCAGAGGAGCAGTCATACTTGAAGCAAAAACCAAAACACACCCTTTTTGGCACCCTAAAAGTCTTAACAAATGCATTAAAGTATAAGCTTTTGTGGACTAGAAATTGATTAGTCAACAAATGCTTGTCCTGTAATAAATTGGTTAGAGAGTGGATAAAAATGATTTTAAAAAACAGATTTTTTTATTTAAATAGGATGTTTAAATTTAAATTGTTTTTTTTAATCATACATAAAATACTAAATTTCTCTCTCATTTAAAAATGAGCATAATTACAATTAAGCATGCCATGCAGTTTTATAAAATGAAATTACGTAACCATCAGGCATTCATTTCAGTTTTTCATCTTATGAAAATAGCTCTTTCCAGCCCTAATGACCAGCTCTTGCTTCTTGAAAATTCTGGGATTTCAGTTTCTCTGACTAAAGTCACATGTGCAAAGACACAGGCTAGATGGGATTGTTGTGCTGTGCTTATGTAGTGGTGGAGTTGGGCCAAGCAAGGCAAAGGAATTAGTTAAGACCAAAAGTCAATATAGCAAGGTGAATAAAATGGATACTTAATTTTTTAAAAAATGGATTTTTTAAACATTTAAATTGTCGTTCCCCCACCACCACCCAGTAATTATCAATCCTTGCTTTGACCTATCAGTTATGGACATTGCATTTTTTGTTTGCTACTTCGTTTTTTGTGAAGGCAAGATGGAGTGAAGCAGAAAAGAGCAACTCTGAAAAGAAAAAGAGAAGAGAAAATTGTCCATTGTCCATCTGTATGTATTCCCATACTAAGGCTGCAATACTCTACCCACTTACCTGGGAGCAAGCCCCATTGAACTCTGGAACTGATTTCTAAAGAGACATGTATAGGATTGTGCTGCTAACCTCAGGCTTGTGGGTGCTGCTCATAAGAAAGACCTCTGGGAGTATTTTAAAGCCATTCCTGCTATAGATAGGAAAGGAAAGCATGCAAAATACAGTGAAAATATATACAGTAAAACCTGCGTGTAAGAATGAAACAGTATAAATAACACTTTATTTAGTTGTAGATTAGCATGGCTAACTGGTCAGATTTGTATCATTGTTCAGGAAATCTGAAGAAGTTTCAAGTAAAAAAAAAACTTGATTTAAATCAATGTAGTTCCTTGCTGATTTAAATTGCCTTGATTTACATCAATCTACCTTGGTCTTTTGCAGTGCCATACAACTATGACAGCTCATGGGTGCTGGGTGGTTTGTTCACCTGGCAACAAACCACTCTGGCCAGGTTTGTATGACAAAAGCTGCTGCCGAAAATAATTACACTAATATGACAAGCATGCGCAGGGTGATTCATGGCTTATTAACCACCCTGCGATTGTGTGAACCAGGTCAATGTGTTTATAGTGTGAGCGATTTGTGCCCATAGATCGGGATGCATATCATCAACAGATACACCAAACAACTTCAGTGGTACCCGGGTAATTACTGCAATGCAAATTGATACCTGAATGCATGTCCACAAAATTTGTGTGTGCAGGTCCTAACCCAGGTTCCGCATGGATTACTGTTACTTAATCAAAGAGGCTGAAACCCTTCTTAAAATACAGTTCTGCCACCTATAGCCTCAAAGTAGCATTCCAGCCCAAGTGGGATTCTATGACCCCTTGTATATAATGTATTACTGAAGGGTGGTAGGATTCCCTCTTGCCTCCCGGCTTTAGTATGGAGGTCGTATTAACTATCTGCGATACAAGTGGCCTGGGGCTTCCTGACTTTTTAAACGTGCTCACAGCTGGATGAGGAATAATTTCAATTTTCCAAATTTAGCCCTTTCCAAATTTTGAAAGAGGTTCTGCCCCTCTCCCTCTGGTATAGTTCAGAGCTCTTTCACAGATTAAGGAAGAAAGGCATGCCTCCTTTTCCCTTGAGGAATCTAGAGATGGCCTCTCCTTTATAGCACTGGTCTAAATACCAGATCAGTTGTGCAACAAGTACACATACCTCGAGTTGTCTTCAGTTTCTGCGGTGGGTGGGGGAGAGATAATATTGGGGTCTTGGCCAAATATTTTCCTTACTTGGCTACTCATATATGGACCTACTCTGCACCTGTTAAGCAGGGTTCCCAGTCACAGTGAGAGCTCATACATGGGCAGAGCGCCTGTGTTTACAGATGTCCCCACCACATGTATAGACAGCACTGGTTGAGGAGGGGCAGGGGAAGCATATGTGACCCCACTCTTGCTCTTCACACAATTATAATAATGTGGGGGTGACCCTCCTCTCATGGACTATGTTCTGTCTCGATCTTTATTTTTGTGTGATTCACTGTTAGGTTCTGTTTCATACCAATGTTTTATATGCAGTTCTCTTTTATTGTTCAGATTATAAACTACTTTGGAAAGAGTTAATATCTTGAAAGCGGGGATCTAAATAATTTAAATAAATAATCAGTGATATCACATGGTATGGTCCTTTCTGCACTGAACTGCTTCTGGCCCACAGGTGGGTGGATCCTGAGAAGTGTTTAACTCTAGCCTTCTCTGTCCTATGCTTGACTTCAGTTAGCAGGAAATTTTAAACACAAAGGGGAATTCAAATATATGATCACCTACCTACAACCTAAAGTAGAAGTCTCAGAGGTTTTCAACACGAGGCATTTATAGTATATTCAGCATTCTCAACTCATGGTTGTTTATGGGTTCTTTAGATGATGTGGCCCACCAGTTTCACTTCTGTTTTTAAAGAGCACTTTTAGCAAGCATTTTCAGAGTAGGGAAAGTGTATTATTTCTGAATGCAAAAGAAAATGCTTTCCCCATGTGTGTATTTGTGATACGCTGCTATATCACAATGCAACCTAGAGGTTATGTAGCAGAAAAGCAAATGCTCTTCATGTAGTGCTCAGATCTCAGTTCTGCGTTGAAACCAAAAGTAGGTACAGCAGATTAACAGCCTGTTGTAGAAAAGCTCTGTATGATGTCCTTTCTTTGTATATTTGAATTGGCTATAAATCCCATTGATTTAACTAAACCTTTTCACAGAATGAACTGTGTGCAATACTGGCCTGTAATTTTAGTGGTGTGATGTTTTCTTGTGTGAGTGATTGCATTCATTTCTAATGTGTACTTGTATATACATTCCCAGTGAAAAGCTGTAGTTCTGCATATGAAAAGTGTGTGCTTTTTGCAGCACCATCTGGAACAGTCTTTCCCAGCTTGGTGCTGTCCAGACATTTTGGACTACAACTCCCAGAATTCCTGACCATTTGGCCATACTGGCTGATGCCGCTGGAAGTTGGAAGTTCAGAATATCTGAAGGGCACCAGGTTGGGGAAGACTGATCTAGTACAAAAGAAAAGGAAAAAGAAGCATTAAGAACACTGGACATGGTGCAAATTAAGGCCCTCCAGCAAACACATAAATGAAAAGGTTGTTGTAAAATATAATTTTAAAAGATTTTTATACAGAAGGAGATATAGAGGTGACAAAAAGTACTTTTATATTCCAAGCAGATGATAAGCTAATTCCAATAAAATACTGGGTTAGGGATAGAAAGCACTGCACAGTTTGGGATTAGGGTACCTGAAGGAACTTCTGCCTTGACACCAGCCTGCTCATTACGTTATCAGATCAGTAGCAGCAGCTCTTCACCAGGTGCTCACACCATCAAAAGTGAGGCAAGTTGTGACAAGGGGAGAGGGCCTTATTAGTGGTGGCATCCCTTTTATGGAATTCTCTTCCAAGGGACACTTGCCTGGCACCTGCTATCTTTTTTCAGTACTAGGCAATGACCTTTACTTGTTAAATGGAAGGTTTTAATGCTGCTAGTTTTTAATCCGTTTTACTATTTTAAATCTTGTTAATTGTTTTTACTGTGTTATTTTTTTTTTTATTGTGTGAGCCACCCTGTGAGTACCTATATTGGAAGGTAGCACAGAAATTTAAACAACAAAATAATATTAGTCAGAAACACAGAACTAATTAGGGGCGTCGTTCCCATTTGTATGGCCTACCACTCTCTGATGATACTTGGAGATTTTTATTATTCCCAATTCTTAATAACACTAATGATGACCCTCAAAGGGTGCAAACTTAAAAGAGCTCGAAAGCTGATCCCGGAATCACTACATTAGTCCATAAAGCTATTTTTCATATGGATACCTTGCCTAGGCTTCTCTATATTTCATGCACTACCCACACTCATAGTTGACCACTGGGGGTGTAAAAGGCAATGCTCCACCACATTGTAGCCCAGAATAAAAGGAACACATTGCAGAGATAAGTGATTACGGGTGGATTGGCAGTCCATTATTTAGAACACTACTTAGTACATTACGATGTTGCCGCCCAATTAAATGCCCTGCTGGTGAGGTATAACACTTCTGACCACTGCTAATGGTTCTAAACTGAGCAAGAAAGTTTAGAATATGTTCCCTGCTTTATCTTCCAGATAAAGATCTACAATTTCAAGGGAGCATATTGTCATTAAATAACATTAAAAACAGGGGTGCTTGGGTAGGTGAATGGGGAACCATTATTTTTAGGAACTTCAGGGGAAAAAAACAAGATAATTATTTTTCTCCCCAGTATCTCGGTTTTTAGTGTAGAAGATAAAATATAATTGCAAAGGAGTGATTCAACTGTTATTAGAGCTGTCACATCCTCAGAGATTTAGTCCTTCCCTTGCTTTTAAACACACTGGTCAGCTTAGTAAAAAAGCACTAGGTTTGGGTTGGTAGCATATTAACTTTAAACAAAGGAATAAAGAGTAGAACATTACATCACGGTAGTGAAGCAAATCTGACCACCAGCACCTCTTACCTCCCACAACAGATTAAGATGTTTATTTTAGCTTGCCAGAGGCCTGCCTTTGAAGGCCAAAGTCACATTTTGTGTCATGGTGAACCATAAACATGAAAAATCACACCAATTGTGAAGGCAGAGTGCATAAACTGAGATAGGACTGAGAAAAAGGGTACATTGATTCCAGCAGTAGGTCTTCCAAAAGCAAATCAACTAAACTTGAATGGCTGATTAATATAAATATGAAATATTCAAGTAATACCCTAAGGAAGCCCTCCTCAACCTGGTGCCCTTCAGATGTTTTGGACTACAAATTCTAGCTTCCCCCAGCTAGAATATGGTGGGAGTTGTAGAGCTTTTCCACACAACTGTTTTATTCAAGCTGTACTATTTCTGCTCCCACTTTTAAACATGAGCCCTTTACACCAGCTGTTTTTATCCCACAACTTTCAGTTCCTTTTCTTTTCATGGAGAGGCGGTACTTCTCGTGACCAGTAGCATTGTTGCAAGGCAAATCTTTATATGAGCATTTGACTCCCTCATCTACCTCCATGGTTCATGCCCATTTCCCTCCACCTAGCAGGTTATTGGTCAGATTGACTGCTGCTACAGAGTTGTTCCTGTATTTTTAGCCTCCCCGCAAATATCCAGCAGGGAAAGACAACCCACGACCCTGGCAGGCGGGTGGAGCAGCAGCAGGAGAAACACCACTCTCAACGTTCTCATCCATGTCCTTGTACTGCAATAACTGTCCTGCCATTGCAACAAGAACACTGCAAATGGTGGAGGTGGACGTGCCCAGAACGGCACAGCAACCCACCCACCCCGTTGTTGTTACTGTCATCGTTAGCAAAGCCGTGCCCCCTACTTTCATCCACAGAAAGCATGGCACATGCATGAAAAGTACTGCATTTTCCCTGTTACAAAATAATATAGGTTACACAAGGGGAAATCTTGGGAAAGAAACCAGAGAATGTTGGCATCATGTAAAGCACCCAGATAATTCTGTACCTAAGGAATGACAATTGAACCACAAAACCATCATGTTTCAAGGGAGTTTTGTGGCCGTAGTCTTAACTGTTCAAAACAAGACTAGCATTCTCTGTAAAATGCTGTCTATTTTCATGGACAGGGAGGTTGTGGGCTCTCCCACACTAGAGGCACTCAAGAGGCATTGAAGAGGCAGTTGGACAACCATCTGTCAGGTATGCTTTAAGGTGGATTCCTGCATTGAGCAGGGGGTTGGACTCGATGGCCTTCTAGGCCCCTTCCAACTCTACTATTCTATTATTCTATGGCATTGTACAGGTACAGTATGCATCATTTAAGACTTATTTGAAAAAGCAATAGGATATAGAATTAAGAGATCTGAAGGCTTTTTAAAAACTTTATGAAAGTACCAGCATATATATACATGATAAAATATAGGGCATTGTATAAAATGGAAAATACTTTGAAATATATAAACAATTTACACGCTCATGACAGTACCATTTACCTATAAATGGAATTATTTACAAATATACATATACATCAGTACAAATTAAATTCATATTTAACTTTTTGATGTTGTAGATTGATAATTTAGAATGTTTATAAAGTCAAAACTTGTATAATGTTCATTATATAAGTTTAGTATAATTATTACACAATTTTTGTACTATACATATATACACACACACACACACACAAGCACACCTATGTTAGAAAGTGGTTTCCAAGATTGAAATGGTGACAACACTTCTATCAACTTCCGGCTCTTTTATACCCCACTGTTTTATTCTCCAATTTTCGATATCTATGACAATTAGAATTTTGTTTCTGATGGTGCCTGTGGGGTAGACAGAAGCAAATAAGCAAGTTATATATCTATCATAAGAATATTTAAAGCATTTTATACAAGTGATGCTGGAGGACTCTCCCAGTTCTAGAAGCATCTACTTCTAGGAACAAGACAGCATCTGAAGGAGAACCATCATATCTAGCTACACCAGACCTGTGAGGTCTACCAAAGGATCCATTCAGGTGAATTTCAGTTTCTACTACACAGATAGGCCAGGTATGAATGGTGTCTTATAAATGTGTGGGAGCCAAAGCACCAATAAAGTTTTAGTAGCAGATGAACATGTACTGCTTTACTTATTCCTACTGTAAAGCATGGAAATACTAGAGTTTCATCCCACGTACCCGTATCCCTCGAATTATCCCCATAGCTTAAAGTTGTTGTTGTTGTTAGCTAAATCACACCCCGGGTGGCGACGCTCCTAAGACCCTTTGCATACCAGGAAAAGGGTTTAAGGGGGGGAAATATCAAAAATCATAAAAAATCAACGGATGACTCAATCCAATTCAAATTTGGTATGCTGAAAGCCCTCTTTAATATCTATTACTGTGCCAATTTTGATGTCTTTATCTTTAAAACTGACTCAGATGGAAGCATCTGTTTAATTTGCAGTTTAAAAATAGCAAATCCTCCTCCTGCACCCCCAGTGGCCACTCGGAGAACAACAAAAGATTCGTTTTTAAAGGAGTCCAAAATATGTCGGCTCTTTTGGCTAAGAAGCACAATTAAGGCAGGATGCATGGGAGTACTTCACAGTAAAAGCAGATTATAAATTGGAAAACTTCGGAGTCCTTTGCATGCAATTCATAGTGATTGCACAGTATAATGCTGGTGTGATGAAGCTACTAGTTAGGCTACTGAAAGAGCAGGGGAAAGTAGGCACTTGCATGGGCATACTCTGTAATTAAGTTGTCCATGACACTAGTTGTCTCTGTTCTTCCTCACTGTTCCCTTCAAAATAAAAGGACTATCCACTAACACCCTTTAGGGGAGCTACTTCAGTCTCCAAAATGCTCTTAACGTTACTGATTATAAAATAAAGTATGCCTTACCATGAATCCCCGACTGCGTAGACTTCCATTTGTATTGATTATGTAATGAACTTCCCTTTCCTTTTCCTGTGATGGAACAAATGTTCCAGAGTTAAGAAGGAATATTGCTTTTTCTTCTTTCATTCAAGGCATCAGTTAATTTTTAATTTTGCTAAATTGACATCAGTCACCCTTCTATCAGTATGATACTTAACATGAATTGCATTATGTTAACTAAATATATTTCCCGACTAAGTTACTTCATGTTACTAGTGTGCCTTCTGTGTATGGATGAATGCTTAGTAGTACTAACAGTGGTACTAGCTCCACAAAGGCCTGTTTGCAAATATACAGCACTGGTCTCCAGGATAAAATAGAGAAAATTCACCTTCTGAAATGAAGATGCTACCAACTATGATAAGCAAGCCCAAATGAAAGGCAGCACATCCTTACCGTAATAGGCTTGAACTTTGGTGAGCTGACTGCAATATCCTTTCTAACCAATATATATAAAACTGCATCATGAACAGTAAGGAAAAACATGGATGGCTTAATTTCATCATCAAAAAATCCACATATTTCCAGTTTATTGAGAAGGCCATCTGTGGGGAGTGAGAAAACAAAACACATTAAGAGATGTAGAAAAGAGTTCAGGGGGAAAGACACACATCTTGAACACTACATTTGAATTAATTTAACCTATTTTCTTTTCAGGACCAGCCCTGCCATTAGGGCTGGCAACCAGAGAGGTAACAGGCAGGGATGACAGGCCTGTGTGTCACTACCTTAGTCTGACTAAAGGAGGGAGATCCAGGAAGACAAACTTCCCCGCCAACGAAGTTGTTCTAATAGGCCACAACTGGCCAGGTGGTATCCCTGATCCGATGGCTTCTGGGACAGGCTGACTTACGAGTATGAGTAACTTGGACACTCTGCTCTCATTTCTCCTTGCTACCTGTGAATTGCCTTGCCACACCGTGCTACAAACCCTGCAGGAGCTGGGCGTAACATTATTTGGTGCAAAACAAGAATGACCTTGCACATTAAAATCTAGATTTATAGTATATAGTAAGGCCAACTATATATTGTAATTTAGTGAGATCTATTTCCAAAAGTCTATATTAGCATGCACACTCGTACGTAAGGTCTGCTGAAATTAATGGGAATGTTTCACAAGTAAGTACTTTTAGCAGAAGGCAGACTAAAGTGTAAACTTTGAGCATGTTATTGCTGTTGTTTAAATAGGAATGGAACTGGGTCGGCTTACCATGCGCTCCCACAATATATACATCCACATCGATCCTGATAAATTCTTTCAAAGTCTGTCAAAGATGAAATGAGTGGCCATTAGTGATGGGTTGATAAAAGTATACATAAACATTAAAGAAATGTTCAGCTTTCTAACTGCAAAGCAGTGGTCTTAGGGCTGCCTCACACAAGCTGACCTTTTGGCACACTGAAGTACTGCCATATAAGCAACTGTACCACTTCCATGGTCAAATCGTTGTATCCAATGAATGGCACATCTGGCAGGAAGCCTTTTGCCAACTGCAGCTTCATCATGCCGGAGATCCATGTGGCAAAATAGACATGGCGCATCCATCATACAAGGTAAAGTAAGTTTAGAAGGGTGACTCAACAATGGCTAACGCTTTTGCAGTCCCCTTGGCATTGCTAAGCTGAGTAGTGGTGGCGGTGAGTTTTGTGTTTCCCTTTCACGCCATTAGCAAATGCTGCTGTTAGTGAAGTTAGTGGCAATACATTTCCCCCCACTTCAGATCAATCGTAGCAGATCAAAATAGAGAGTAGTTTTCTCATGCAGCTCTCCTATTGTCACTAAGCCCTTCACATTAAAAAAAAAATCCTTTATTTGAGGATTAAACAAATGAAAATGAAAATATCTGGATATTGGTGGAATAGGTGTATTGGCACAATTTGGAGGAAGTTAGATAACCCCGAAGGAAGTTAGATGTACCTAGAAATGGGGTGGGTGGGTTTCATGCTGAGGCTACCCATGTGTCTGAATGCCTTGTCTGAGGTGTAAGAGCTGGAGGAGAAGCAGCCTTCTTCAACATGGTGCCCTCCAGAAGTGTTTTTTTTTTAAAAAAAACACACAATTGAAATATTTATATACCGCTCCTCATTCACAAATTTCATTGCAGTGGACAAATTGAATAAAAGAATGAAAACAGAATACAATTAAAATACGTTTTTAGAAACAAAAGTGCAATAAAACTGTTGCTGGTCATTACGGGAAGGCTTCCTGGAACAACAACATTTTCAGGAGGCACCGGAAGGAATTACAAAGTTGGCACCTGCCTGACCTCCAGAGGCAGGGGCTACCACGTTGAAGGCTCTTCTCCGGTGGACTCCAGTCAGACGGTAGGTTTATGTGGGACCACCAGGAGCATGCCCTCCAATGAACTCAGTGATAGGGGAGAAGGTGCTCTCTCAGGTATCCTGGTCCCAAGTTGTACAAGGACCTTAAACCTGGCCCGGTAACTAAAAGGCAGCCAGCGACGTTCCCTCAGCAAAGGAGCTACACGTTGGATTGTGGCAGGGAATGATGGGAGTTGCAGTCCAATACATCTGAAGGGCATCTGGGTGGGGAAGGATGGTTTAGTGGGAGAGCACATGTGTGGTGGCTGGTGGCTCCGAGGTCAGTGGGGCAGTGAATTTGCTCCAGGTTTCAGTCAAAACTCTAAAGGAGCTATCCAAGGTATGGAAGCACCTTGGATAGCCCCTTTACTGGTTCTGACTGAAACCTGGAAAAGATTCACTGCCCCACTGACATTGGAACCACCAGCCTCCACTAGTGCAGGACCTGTGACAGATCGCTGTTCAGCCTCTGCTGAAATACCTCCAATGAAGAAGAACCCACCATGTATGGTATAAAAAGAATGTGATGCGAATATTATTTTTATCCCAGTGTGGCAGAGTAATTAGACTGTTGAACTTGGGAGTATTGGGCATGGGAGAGCTGGGTTCAAATCCCCATTCAGCCATGAAATCCACTGGGTTGGTTCCAGTCACCATTTCTCAGTCTAACCTCTCACACGGTTGTGGTGAGGATAACAGTGAGGTGAGGAGAGAGAATTTATATACTTTGCCTTCAGTTCCTTGGAGGGAAAGTGAGATATATAGGTAAGGGAAATAAATACATAAATAATGTTCTGCTTCTACATTTGTTGGAAGTTGTACAGAAGGCAATTACCTCTTTGAGGACTCTCATAGCGGAAACGTCAAGAAACGATACTGCTGAGAAGTCGAGGATGATGCTGTGTATGTCAACTCTTGGAACTGTGATGTTGGGAGGAAGGTTGGAGTTCCAGTCTATCTGCATTGGCAGACCTTTGGTATCTAGGGGCTGATCCAGTTCTTCAATTCTGTTGTTATCCAGCTCTTCATCTGAATCACTCAGACCGTTAACAGTGCAAAGAAATCCTTCCTGTGTTAAAGACAGAAAATGATCAAAATGCTAAATATTCATACAAAGATGTCTCAGGACATGTCATCGTCAGTGTTGGTATTCAAGGTAAGCTGTTTACCTGTAACTTTGAAGAATGTAAGTGAGAAACAGCAAACATTAGACTCTGGGCACTTTTATGTGATTCTTCTGGACTCTAGATACTATCTAAGGAATCATAGTGAAATATGTTCACCACACAGAGTTAGCTGAAGAAACTGTCAACTCGGTATAATCTCAAATCCTTCACCGCTCTCATACAATTGAATTCCAGCTGTGTTGTTGTTACCTTTGGAGAGGAGCCCCAGATATCAATGTAGTGTCTGGGTATATTCAGATCAGGAGAAGCGTTCATCAGGTATGATGGCCCCAAGCCATGTTCCAACGCTAGTATCTGCCCCCACCACTACCCAGTGATGATTAAGTCTTAACCCTTTCTTGAATGAAACTTGAGGGAATTTGAATCCTTATGGAAAGCATTGCTTTTCCCTACACTTTTAAAATCTTATATTTAGGAAAGGAATCCTAAACCTTTTTTTTTTAGTGTTGTACTTTGCTGAACAATGAGCATCAGCAAACCATAATTTGGCCCTTATCCTGTACTCTGTAAACTTCACTGTGCCGGGTTGGCACCGCCTCCCTCTGAAACCCTGCGGTTTCCCTCTCCTGGGGTGGCATCAAGTAATCCTGACACTGAGGAGGGAACGTGGAGCTTCTGGACGGCCATCTGGGTACCAGAGTTGCCCCTGCCCTCTTCCTGGTAGAAGTTAGCCAATCGTCAGTTGCCTTCCACCAGGCACTGTCCTGGTTTCCCCCCAGATTGGCTCCAGAGTGATGTCAGACAGCAGAAGAGCCATACTGACATTACTCTGATTGAAAAAGTTGGGGTAAATCCCCAATTTTTTCAATCTGCAGCTTCACGGGAAAGCCCCATGGTGGCTGTGAAGCTGCACCTGCGTCGTCCAACTGATATAGCGCAGATCCACAGTCATGGTGGGGCTTTCCCCACATATAGACAGTCCCCAAGAAAGGTTTGTTGAAAGGAATGGGACACTTGAAAATTGGGCAAGAAGTTTGTACCTGCCATTTCATTGATTCAGGTTACTTACAGGTGTCACTTGAAGCTCTCTGTTTTTCAACATCCTTCTGATTTTCCTCAAAGCTTTGTTGCGCTTGCGTAGAACCCTCAATGGTTTGAAACCAACCTAAAACATTTATTTTTTATCGGTTTATAGAAGGAATGTGTTTTTTTAGTCATCATGCTGATAAATTCCAAACACATTTTCAAGTGGAGAATATGGACTTTGGTTTAAAAAGAGATACATTTTCTTTTCTGCCCATTTTCACCACCACCTTGTCCTGAATTGTAAGAAGTTTTAAAGGAGTCCAGCACAGGAAGTGGAATAGGCACACGGTGCTCCAAGAAGCATTCAGAACATCATTAAAGTGAACCTAATTAATGCAAGAGGATTTTTGAGAGGGGTGTGTGCCTTGATGGCTACCACATTGGTACCATCTTCCCCAAAACCCTGCAGTTTTGCTCTTACAGGGTTGCGCTGGGTAATCCTCATGCCAAGGAGGGAGCATGGGGGTTCTGGCAGTCATCTGGAACTGCCCCCCTGCCCTCTTCCTCCTTCCGATGACCAATTACTGGTCTCCATCCACCTAGGCCCTGTCTAGACGTCGTACTGAAGGCGCATGCATGCGCCCCAAGTACGACCCCAAAACGATAGTGTAGACTACAGCCAGAAGAGACAGAGGAGGAGGCGGCAAGGACGCTCCCGGATTCCCCAGGGCCCTGGACTCCACCCCACCCCCTGGATTGACCACGGAGTGAGGTCAGACAGCAGAAGGGCTGGGATAACCTAGCTCGCAACCTTGCCGCCTCCTCCTCCTCCTCCATCTCTTCTGGCTGTAGTCTACACTATCGTTTTGGGGTCGTACTTGGGGCGCATGCATGCGCCTTCAGTACGACATCTAGACAGGGCCCTGGACTCCACCCCGCCCCCTGGATTGACCACGGAGTGAGGTCAGACAGCAGAAGGGCTGGGATAACCTAGCTCGCAACGAAAAAGTCAGGGTAAGTCCCTGACTTTTTAACCATAGCTTTGCAAAGCCCTGCAGTGGCTGTGAATCTGCAGCTGTGTCATATAACCAAGATATCTCGTTTATTTGTTGTTTCAACCATCATGGTCATATCAACTTTACAAATACATAGGTAAGCACACAAAAACTTTACAATACAAAGAAGTAAAATACAAAAAGATACTAAAAAGGTTTTCATTAAAAGGTGCTCACAAATATATAAAAGTTAGTTTTAATACAAATAATTAAAGTAAGACACTAAGAATTTACATTAAAAGGGCCATAAATGTATAAAAGTTAATACTACTGATATATTAGAACATGTTAGATTTCATCATTACAGTTCACCATATTGACCTCTATGAATCTTCTTCTCAATTTTTGGGCAACCACTGCGAATCTTGCAACTCTGTCACAAATTTGTCAGCATCAGAGAGCAAATATATAACTTTAACTTGGTCATCACTGTTAGATATATCCCGTAACAGATTCAAAATAAATTTTGTCCTGGTTTCAGAATACAGAGAGCAATATAATAAATAGTGGTTGAGGTCCTCTACTACTTGAGCACAACATATACAGTTCCTCTATTCTACAGGTATTTTACAGTAACGGCCCTCTAAGTATTGTGAAGGCATAGTTTGGAAACACAATGCCAAAAATGCCTCTCTAAAGGATGCTACTGGTAACTCATGTAGATAGCGCTCAAATCCGTGAGTTAATTTTAAAAGACACAGGTGTGGAGAAAACTACGATTTTTTAATTACTTCTAGATCACATTGGGAGTAAAATTCACCCACTTTATTTTTTATGTGGCCATGCTAGACCTAAGGTTTATCCCTGGATCGTCCAGGGGTCAAACCTGTTCATCTAGGTGACACACAGGGGATCCAGTGCTCAGGCAGGGGCGAACCCTGGATGATCCCAGGATAAACCTTAGGTCTAGCTGTGGCCTGTGTCTCTGAATCTGATCCCGGGGCCATTCTTTGAGAACCTGGAGTATTAAGTCAAAAGTTAACATTTGCTGTTCACACTTTGCTACCCAGGTGGATATAACTGAGACAGTGACTATTCTCAGCCACTGTGGGGCTTAAAAGATGTAAAGTCAGCCCCAGAGAGAAAGCGATCTCACCACCAGTACTATGCTTGCCAGATGCTGCTAGAACAAATGACCCTGAAAAATAATTTTGGGCAATAAATTCATAGTGAGAAGAATGTGGGGGAAACCCTAAACATGTCATAAATTGTTGAATGAACACCAAGTTCTTACTAGCCTGTGTCATATCTACTATTTAGTTTAAAAATATCATTTTCTTATTAAAAAATAAATAAACCCTCCTGTGAAAAGATTGAAACTTTCCAAAGATTCAGGAAGGAGAGGAGATATTTATTGTCTCATAGTGTATTGTTTACACAAAAAAAAACAATTTCTGTTAAGGAATTATCACCAGTAAAATGCTTACCGCTGCAGTCAGTTTGTCCTTGAAGAATTCGATATTAGCAAAGAAGATTGGAGATGGACATCTGAAGATCTTCACTCCCTCTGGTTCGTATATCTAGGCCACAAAATATTACCTCTTATTTTAACACTTCCCATCACAATCAACTTGCAAACATTAGCTAGTAGAATTAGAATTCTTACATCTGTGTAATCTTTTCTGTTTCTATAGATGTCACTTCTTCCAATATTAGCCAAAAGTGTGCATTTTGGACTGCAAAATAAATGAAAAAAAATTGAATGAGTTGACTAACGCAGAGTAAGAGGGATCATTCAGTTGACATTTTAATATGGAACTGACACTACCACCTTAGGATGCCATCCTGTGCACACTTGGAAGCAATTCCTGTTGAACACAGGGGCACTGTTACTTTTTTCTTTTTTAAATGAATATTGTGATTTAAAGCCAGTTTAAAAGTAATTTCCTTGTCCCAGGAAATCCTGGTAATTGCAGTTCTGCAAGTGTTCTTTAGCAGAGAGCTCACCAGATCCCCAGTAAATTACAGTTTATGTGGATTTGGAGTGTGGGGAGATATGAAGGTTAATGCAAAGTATGGTAGTTGCAGTCCAGCACATCTGGAAGGTGCCAGATGTGTTGATGTAGACTGTCCAAGTAGCAACCTGGGAAATGTGACCACCTGTAATTAAAACAAGTTGATTGTCAACACAAGCACAATAAATTAAATCATAAAAATGATGAACAGAAAAAAGATCAGCAATAATTGTTTATTGTACTTAATAAATAAATAAGTACTATAAACTCTTATTGTAAACAATGATTGCTGATAATGGATTATCTTGTTGCTGTTTGTCATTTTTATGATTTCATTGCATTGCACTGTATTTGTGATGAATTTGTGCTTTATCATTAAGCTGCTTCAGCTGACAAGTGGAGGAGAAGTGGAATAAATGTTTACTCACAACTGTGCACGAAACACGACAGTCAGGAGTTCAAATCCTAGTCCAGCTGCTAGTCCATAATCCAGCCCCAGTAAAATAGCACTTAGGAAGGTCGCAATCCAGATAAACTGATAAAAAAAAAAGTCCACATCACCATGAATACACTCTGTGATGAGTAAAAGCAAAGAACGAGGAATAAGGCACTCCTGACCCTGAACACCAATGGCACAGCCATTGAGTCGAGGATTGAAGTCATGATAAAGATAGTAGGAAGGATTCATGAAATATATTTATTGCAGAGAGAGGCATCCAAGGCATTTTATAATAATATTTAGGTGTGAGACTTAAGGTGCTTCCAGATGAGGTCTTTGTTACACTATTGCCCTTTCTTCATTCACGGAATTTTACAGAGGGTCCAGACATCATTGTCTTCTGCTCATAACCCTCCCTTGTTTTTCCACCACTTCTTCCATCTTTATTTTAGCAGAGAAATTCCATTAAGGAAGAAAAGATGGAACAGCTGCATGATACCTTCTGATTGCTACTGCTAGGATCTTTCTATCTGGAAGCACCCTTAACGCCTCTTTGGCTCAGGAACTTAGCAACATGATAGTTAACATAGGCAGGCTAATGCTCCTTCTGGTTCATTATTATGTATTCTGAGGAGCAGCAAAGGTGCATTTTCTATGGCGGATTACCTAGCCTTTGTATCTGGATTTGTAATAATAATAATAATAATAATAATAATAATAATAATAATAATAATAATAATAATAATAAATTTATTTGTTACCCGCCTCCCCCTCTGGATTGAGGCAGAGTACAACACAAATGCAAACACCATAAAATACATATAATTGATTAAAACATATAAAACTAATACATTATTAAAAGGAGCACATTATTAAAAGGCATCTTAATGCCTGGTTGTCTTAATAATGCCTGGTTGTCTGAGTTGTCTCTGGAATGTGTGGACAAATGTGTTTGTGTGTGTATGTATTATTTGGCTTCCTCATAAATCGGAGTGCAGAACCTCAGGACGGGGGGGGGGGTGAACTTGGACTTCTGGCCTCCCTAGGCCCCACCTCCTTTCCACCAAACACCAATCACATTTTTAAAAAACTTTTGTGCAGTTCTTCCTCATTCTAAAAACTTGTAATACCTTTCCGAATCCTTAGAGCTTCTCTACATTATGGGAAATCCTGTTGGTTTCCCACTGCTGTTGCGTTTTCTGTTTCTTTGGCGAGATTCATATGCATTGGATTACACAGGAGGAGGAGAGTGACAAGGCGGAAGTTCCTGCTGCTGCTTCCCAGATCTCCTTTAAGGGCAGTTGAATCAAGGGAGTGCCTCCCTCCCTCCCTGGCAGATGTGCAAAGGCGGGGGGTGTCTTGTTGTCTGTTTCCTCACAGCCTCCAGGAAAGCCAGGACTTACTTCTGAGTAGAAGTAAGATTTGGCTGTAAATTTACAACCCTCGTCACACTACTTGGGAGTTATCCCCATTGACCCCAACGGGACTTGCTTCTAAGTAGACACATGGTAATCGGATCTGCCCCCCTTTGTTGCAGGGAGGCATTTTACCCTCTACTCCCTCCGTTCAAAGTCCTTCCTCTCTTCTTCGGCAGGTTCATAGCACAATGCCAGCTTTACACCCTGCTGATTTCTGTGATGTGTTTTGAAATGGAATAAGGGTGTGGGGGGAAGCTATGGGAGACCTCCTGTTTGATTACAGCATCATTAAATTGAACAGGAAACTTCCATGAGTGGCCAGAAACAAACGTGCTATAATGGCTTGTTTAGAGAAGCTCTTAGTTTCTGGAAGTAATTTATTTTATTTATTTTATTTTATTTATTACATTTCTATACCGCCCAATAGCCGGAGCTCTCTGGGCGGTTCACAAAAATTAAAACCGTTCAAAGTATAAAACAACAGTATAAAACCATAATATAAAATACAATATAAAAGCTCAACCAGATAAAAACAGCAGCAATGCAAAATTACAAATTTAAAACCATGTTATTTAAAATTTATAGATTGTTAAAATGTTGGGAGAATAAAAAGGTCTTCACCTGGCATCTAAAAGCATATAATGTAGGTGCCAAGTAAGTCCAGTTTATGCTAAAATATGTTGGTATGTTTGGCCCCACCTCTTTTCCCTTCAGCCCACCCACCACGGGAATGCGCCCCCTGACAGCTTCTCAGAAATATTATTCAGCCCTCAAGCTGAAAGAGATTCTGCTCTCCTGTCATAGATAATCTTCTTAAAATTATTGTTGTCGTCTTAGAGGTATACACAATAGTGTGTACATTCCAATGATAAGGAAGAAATGTATTTGCCTATGGTCATGCTGCAGATTAGCACAATAGTTCCATGAGCAAACAAGCTGAAAAACGACAAGCAGTCAAAAACTGCACATACATCACCCCAGTATCAGGATTTACTTTTATTTAGGGTGACCATATGGAAAGGAGGTCAGGGCTCCTGTATCTTTAACAGTTGTAGAGAAAAGGGAATTTCATTTGTATTCAGGCAGCACCTGGTGAAATTCCCTCTCTATAGCAACAGTTAAAGTTGCAGGAGCCCTGCCCTCTTTTGTACATACTTTTATGTGTATCTAGGGTGACCATATTAAAAGGAGGACAGGGCTCCTGTATCTTTAACAGTTGCAAAGAATTATTATTATTATTATTATTATTATTATTATTATTATTATTATTATTTATTTATTTATATAGCACCATCAATGTACATGGTGCTGTACAGATAGGATTTCAGCAGGTTTCATCTATCTATCTATCTATCTATCTATCTATCTATCTATCTATCTCATTTCTATACTGCCCAATAGCCGGAGCTCTCTGGGCGGTTCACAAATATATGGAGAACTTGGTGAAATTCCCTCTTCATCACAACAGTTAAAGTGCAGGAGCTATACTAGAGTGACCAGATTTAAAAGAGGGCAGGGCTCCTGCATCTTGAACTGTTGTGATGAAGAGGAAATTTCACCAGTTTCTGCATATATACAAATGACACCTGCTGAAATTCCCTTTTCAATACAACTGTTAAAGATAGAGGAGCCCTGTCCTCCTTTTCATATGATCACCCTAGTGTATCAGACAAAATTAATAAAAACACCAGTGGAATCTGGACTGGCCGTGGCAGTTTTTATGAGCAACCATCTTTTACAATACGTTTACATAGGCTTTAGACCAACCCAAAATGAAATTCCAAGTGGGTTTCATGCTGAGATTCATTATTATTTACTTACACAGTCATACTTGTCCTTTCTCCACAAAATTATGATCTCTTTGAACTGCATCAGCATTCCCTTTAAATTACCAAGAACCAAAGCTGCGAGGACTGACTGTCAATGAAAAAACAAAATACATCTTATGTCAGGCAAGAAAAAGCAATACTTGATAAAATAGAAATAGGGAAGTGTATCCCAGGGTAATGCTGCTGCTTCTCTCCTTATTCCTGCTATGGACCATTAAGGTGTCAGTCTTCATCATGTGTAATGTATGTACTGTGGTATGAAGCATATTGACAGCACATTAAAAAAAAGTATTCTATTCTATCCTGCAGCTCACTACGAGGATGTGGTGTTACATGCCAATGCCTACTGATCTTAAAAAGAGAGAGAGGCCATAGCTAGATGGGGCTTTATCCCAGGGTGATCCCCGGGATCGTTCCTGAGCATGAGACTGCAGAATGTGTGGCCAGGCGCCGTGGGTTGACCTGGCTCTGCGCAATTCCTCATGACGAGCCGGGAGCTGTGCACGGGGTGCAGCGCTCCTAAGGAGCGGTGTGCCCATCGAGGATAGGGTGAGTGTTGAAAGTAATTTAAATTTTAAAAATTACTTACTGTTTGCGCATGAGCATTCGTGCGCTGCTGCCCCTTTAAGTTAAAAAAAATGGCAGGCGCAACGCCTCTCCTTCTGAAGTCGTCACACGTTGCCTGTAAACATAGGAGGGATCTTGCGATAAACACATCGCGAGATCTTCCCTCCTCTGTCACGGGCTAACCGGTAGGTCTAGCTAAGGCCAGAGAGTAAGCAAGCCCAGCATAAACCAGACTTTTTTTTTATTTAAGTGATGGAAGCTCTTTTCACAGAAATTATTCATAGAAAGGCTAGAATTCTCTAACAAATTCTGAGCTGTGATTCAAGAAAACTGTATAAACACGAAAAGGGGGATTCAGATCGTTAGCCAGACAGAGGATGCTTCTGCCTCAGCTGGCAGTTCATGGGCACTATTAAAAGATGAAAAAATGCCAATTGTTTTATTACAATTGTCATTAATGATAATAAATCATTAAGTCAGAGGTATGGCAGGAAGTGCCAAGGAACAGGGCCTACTTGGTGGTGGGGCCTACTTGGTTGAATGCCCTTCCAAGTGAGACCCATCACGCCCACAAGGCCTTGTATTCCATGTCTTCAGAAGTTTGGTTAAAACCTGTTTGCTTAAGGTTTCTGGTTGAATATTTTCTATTCCCTTTTGTTTTGTCTGTTATTATTACTACTGTTCAGTAATATTTTTGGATTACTGCTCTATGAACTGCTATTTTTGTTACTTAATTTACTTCCAGGCTCATTATGTTAAGTGCTGGTTTTCCACGTTTAATATTTTATGTACTGTTGATCCACATATTACATATATATATTGGCCATTCTATTGTTGTAAGTCACGTTGAGATGATCTTTAAAATAGGTGATTTTTTTTCCAATGAATTAAAATAAAATAAAAATAGCATTACTATTGGGAAGTAGGGCACCATTTTGATTTTCTGATTTAGCCACCAAAATGTCTTGGCTTGGGCCATTTCTGATCATCAAGCTTTGTTGTCCTGCTGTGAGGTAATTCCTTCTATAGAAAAGGAGGTAGCTATGGCCAGTTCTGAAGTAACATGCATAGTCATTCCAGACTATGGAACAATCTCCCTGACGAGGCTCGCCTGGTGCCAACGCTGCTATCTTTCCGGCTCCAGGTTAAGACTCACATCTTAATCACCCACATCTTTAGTTTTTAATGGCTTTTAATGCTTTATGTGTGTATGTTCTGTGTTTTAGAATTTTAAATTTTGTATACTCGTTTTTATCTTAATTTTAGAATTTCTGTAAACCGCCCAGAGAGCCCTGGCTAAGGGGGCATTATAAATAAATAAATAAATAAGGGGGAGGGGATTGACTATAGACCCAACAGTTCATCAGTGCATTCTTCTGGCTGCTTTGCATGTAGCTCCAGATTTATCGGGACACTTATATATACAACCTTCCTATTGTAGATTATCACTAGCTTTTCTGAATGGTGCTACAGGACAATGGAGCATTCAGGTTGGTATCAAAGTCTGGTGAGGCAATCCTGGAGATGAAGATATGGAGGGATTAAAGCAGCTACTTGAACTGGAATGCTGCAAGAAGCCACATTGTTGTTCAACCTGGGGGAATTCCACACGTCGTACTGAGGCTGCTTCCATGCGGCCCTAGTGAGACGTGAAAGCGATTGTCTCTTCGCCAGGCAAGTTACACAATCGCTTTCACGTCGCACTGGGGCCGCATGGAAGCGGCCTCTGTACGACATGTGGAATCCCCCCTGGTGCTATTTTGTCACTTTCTACAGTAACAAGCTCCTTTACAGGTTGTATCTGTAATAGTCCTTGTTTTACCCTATCAGTTATGTAGAGATAACAACCCCACACTTTGTGACTCCCATTTGCATGTTGATCTGGGGTATATTTGACAATTGTAGCATCAGTTTCCAGTGATAAGGATTCCATCCTCACCCCACCCAGTCCTGTAGGAAACAATGACAACCTTGTCAAACGGAAGTGAATGTTATGCACCAACCTTCTGCAATGGTTCTAGGAGATGACCAATGGCTAGGATGGCAACCAGGACAACGACAGCTGACAGGAGTCCCGCAACCTACATGAGAAAAGTCCATTGTAAATCTGTGCCTTAGAAAAAGCATTTCCTGAATTCAGATCTTGCAGGGTCTTGAAGTGTCTGATACCTGTGTCTTGCCTCCTGTGCTCTCCTGTACCCCAGACCTTGAGAGTGAAGTACTTGCAGCAAATCCTTTGAATACGCCACCAAAGATGTTGCTTATTCCAAAGGCAATTAATTCCTTTTAAAAAAGATACCAAGACGATATTTATATTCAATGGCCAGACAAAGCATCTCTGACACATGCCATCACGGGCAATTCATTCATTCGAAGTGGCATTGGGGTATGCATTGCTTGCTTACCTGATTGGCATCTAAGGTGTAATCGTGCTTGATGGCATATACTTTAGCCACTGAAAAGGCTACAGCAAAACCAACAATTGCAATGGAGAAACCATCACCCACGCACCTTTGGAAATACGTTATATCTGGTGGAACAGGAGCCTGAAACCTGAAAATGAAAGTGAAGTCAGAGAAAGGCTTAAAAAGTCAGAGAAAGGCTTAATGAAATATTCTCAGCATGCTAAGACATAGGAATTTCCTGCTCCCTGATTAAATATGCATAGACGGGCCAAGCACAAAACGCAGCCTTGGCAGGCCAGCAGTGATATAATGTGGGATATTGGACTGTAGAGACCAATTTAAAATTAAATAAATTGAAAACCCAGCTAGATAGCAGTCGTCTCCACCTCCTAGGGTATCTGAGTGCCAACTTTGTAAAAGTTGTTGTGGTGGCAGGAACTGGAAGGAGAGAACAATGCTGCAGTACAAACATTCATAGCATGGATGTTTGTGGTGTGGGTGCATGTGGGGAAAATCTGGTGAGTTCTGTCTTGCCTGTGGTCAACTGCAGCCTTTAAGAAATTTGGTTTTGGATTAAGATTTTCCACTACTAAATCCAATTCTTAATTGAATCCAGTGCTTAACCTGAGCCTTTTTTTGACACAATTATAAAAATATTTATAGAGCAGAAATGCTTCTGGAGCATCTGCAGAGCCCCTTGTATCACTGCAGAGTAACCACAAGCATCATGCATAACCACAAGCATCATGCATTACCCGTTATCTAAGGGAAGGGTTCCCAAGTCAGAAAGCATCACTAGGTAGTAGGGCTGTCTCTACTTGTCAAATTCCCTCCCAGGGATAGCCTGACATTCCACCTTTCGTTTCGTCTCTTACGAAGGCTAGTAGTCAACCTTCCTATCTGGCGACACTTTTTATTTTATTTATTACATTTATATCCCACCTTTTTTCCTCCAAGGAACCCAAGGCGGCGTACATAATCCTCCTTCTCTCCCATGTTATACTCACAACAGCAACCCTGTGAGGTCGGTTGGGCTGAAAGTCTGTGACTGGCCCAGAGTCACGCAGTGGGTTTCCATGGCCGAGTGGGGACTAGAACCCGGATCTCTCAACTCCCAGTCCAACACCTTAGCCACTACACCACACTGGCTCTGTGGTGTTGATCTGCTAGAGCATTGTTGTTGGCTGTTGGTTTTTAGTTGCACGTGTTGTATTCAGTGGGTTTTATCTGATATCAGCCTAACTTAAGCAACCATCATTTCAATGCGTCTACTCTATAGGACTAGCATTAGATACAACCACATGTGTTTGTTTGTTTTTTAATTTTTAAATGGGTTGGAATTTTTAATGTGTTTTTCTGATATTAATGATTTTATTGTATGTTTTTTTTTTTTTGTTTAGAATTGTGGCCTGCTGGTGCTATTCCATAGGCATGTGTCATGTTCTAAAGTTCGCACAGTGCTACAGAGGTTCCATCAAAACAGAGGCCCATTTTGTTTCGCTTTTCTCATGCAATCTTCTAGAGGGAGGTGTAGAACAACCGTTCCATAAGCAGAAGTCCCTGTTGGGTTTATTTAAATCAAACCCAATATATCACAAGATGTATTTTCAGATTATGGTTGTGGATTACACCTGTTTCTCCGCGGTATTAAATATACATTTAATTATGGTGCTGCATCCGGTGTGTCACAGTGCCTTTGCTCATTCTTTTGCACTACTGGAAGCCACTGAGAGCACAACAGGAACCTGGCGCTTCCTAAAGCAACTCCAGAAACAAGCTGACACATTCATTTCTGAAATGGGACAAATCCATGAGGTTCCCTTCTGCAAACTCCACTGACCTGCCCCATTCCGAAAACTAGTGTTTCAGCTCATTTCTAGTTGCTTTAGGAACCACTAACTTCTTCTTGCTCTACCAGTGAGTCCTACTGGTGCATGGGCAGTGTTTTCCCCTGCAAAACTGTGGCAAAATTTCCTCCTGCGGCCTCACTTGTAATGAAAAAATAAATAAATCCTAAAAGGTGTGTTTCCCATTAACATTTACAAATAGTGTGTACTTACCCACTTTCTAGGTTTCCAATAACGTCTACATTGAATTTTTCTTTGAAATTGAAGGCATAGGATAGCCCAGCTGCTATGACCGTCTAGAAAGGAGCACAATACATAAGGTTTCAACGAGTGTTTCTCTGGTATCCTTTAGTAATATATGTCATTTATCTTCAGATCCTTACCTCTGTGTTGTTAAATTCACCTTCAAATATTATCTATTAATATTTGAAGTGCGGGAAATAAAAAACTCATAACAATGACCAAACCATCTCAGCATAATTTTATCTTGGGATAGCTTGGTAGTTATATTGAAATGGGAAGACTGGCATTCCATTGTTGCCCAGTTTGAGACCATTTCTTGCATGACCTTGGGGGTATCTTCACAGCGCTGGGTTGTTCCCTCCCCAAACCCTGCGCGTTCGATCCTGCAGGGTTGCGTCCCATTAGTGCCATGCAAAGGAGTGAGTGCAGGCCTATCCAGTGGAATTTTAGGATGTTTTTAGAATGTTTTTAGGATGTTTTAACAATGTATATTATGTTTTAATTCAGTTTTATGTATTTTATATTTGCTGCTGTTCCCCGCCTTGATCAGAACGGAGAGGCGGGTAAGAAACATATTATTATTATTATTATTATTATTATTATTATTATTATTATTATTAGGATCATGAGAGGGGGAGCTGCTGCTGCCATTCCTCCCTGACTTTTCCCCATGGATTGAGCCTTCCCTCCAGCAAAAGGGAGACTCTTCTCCCCACGGAGAAAGTGCAGAGGTGTTCCAGCGGCCATTTGACTCAGCCCCTCCCCAGGCAGGCAGTGATCAATCAGGGGTCACCATCCACCCAGCCATGCCTCTGACGTGACCCCGGAGCAGCGGCGACAGATGGTGATGCACTGTCCTTGCCACGCTCCAGACAAAAAGGCTGTGGTAAATCCCCAACTTTTTTGCTTCGGAGCTTCAGGAAAAAGCCCCAGTATGCTTGTGCGGTGGCTTCTGCACCACATAAATTGACCCCAAGCCACTGCACACCCATCCCAGGGCTTTCATCACATATAGACAGCCCCCTTGTCAATAACAGCCTAAGAGCATAAGAACATAAGAAGAGCTCTGTTAGATCAGAGCAAGCCCCATCTAGTCTAGCTTTCTGTTCACACAAAATGGTCAACCCAGCTGCCCACAGGAAACCCACAAGCTGGCAACTGGTGTATCTATGGTTACTGCCTCTGATACTGGAAGTAGCACATAGCCATCATTTTGGCCACTATTCTGTTGCTTTTTAAAAAAGGCTATAAAAAGCCTACTGGATTCAGGTTGTTTCTAAAGCTAGTGGCTTTTATGTATGCCCTCCTGTCCCACCTGATAAGGTGGTTTAGCCTTTTTTTTAAAGAGCAACGGAATAGTGGCCAAAACGATCCAAAATCAAATTTCTGTACTTCATATGTATGTTAATTTTAGTATACCACTGAGGAAGACCATATTGGGTCGAAACATGTTTGGTTTGGTTTTATTGTTTATTGTTTTTAATTGTTGGTTTTATGTAATGCTATATAGTTCAGATGTTCTTGAAGTATACTGGACAGCTTTGGTACATAATATATTAAAGACACCTTAAGCAATTACCTGTATATGACAATTGATAGCGGAACTATCATCAGTCTTTCCACCCCTTTTCCCCAGTTCACTGCTTTTAATCGCAAGGGGTTAGGCTTAGTTTCTTTTGCTTCTCTACAAACTCAGGAGGAAACATCAATTGTGGAGGGTTATAGGAAACATTTTTGGGTTTTTGAGTATAATGGTCTTGTTTATCTCAATATAGATAAAAAATTAAATTGTTTGCAACAGTACATAGAACAAATTATGATTAAAAAAATTCTTGTTCTTCTCTATATCTATTTCAAAAAGATAAGGAAAAATCATTACCACAATGAGTTCAATGGGGATAGGTACTGGGAGCTTGGTTTTATACCGGTCATTTATTTCTTTGACCACAGACACAATAACCAAGATTATCAGTGCGGTGATGACATCTGCAACGTTCGTGTTCGTAATCTGACGAAATACGTCTCTAAGTGTCTGTTATACAATGAAAAAAGAAATAGTGTTCTAAACATGATGTTGCAGAGAAGATGACGACAATATACTTAGCATTTATATATCTCATTTCAAGTATTCAAGGCACTTCACACATATTATATGACAATAGCCTTGTAAAATAGGCTAGTAGTATTACCCACCCAATAACCAGAGCCAGCATGGTGTAGTGGTCAGAGTGCCAGACTAGGCCTGGAGAGGCCTGGATTCAAATTCCCACTCATGAAGCTCATCATGGGACTTTGAGCCAATCATTCTCAGCCTAAGCTACTTAATAGAGTTGAATAATAATAATAATAACAATAATAATAATAATAAATCATAATTAATACAATTATTATTATTTACTGTCTTTCATTGTGAAATCACAGGGTAATATACAAAATTCATTAAAGCAACAATTAAAGTAAAATAAAAAGATAAAAACAACCTGACATATCATGCACTTAACTTTTCAGAGGAATAGTGGAATGTCATAGATAAATGTTGATTTGGGGCTGGGGAGGCTGAGAGAATCGTGGCTTGTTATAGTTCTTTAATTTAAAAAGGCACTTGTGTATTTAAGAGCATTTCTTGTGGTTACTTTTTAAATACCTCATAACAATCAGAGAGAGAGAAGGGCTCTGAGGAATAATCACATGTGTGTATGAAAGACATACCCATATAATTCCCAATGGTACGTTATATCCAGGAACTGTCAGTTGAAAGATGAATTTTAGTTGGGACACGAAAACATGGATAGCTGCAGCTGTAGTGAATCCACTTATTAATGACTGAGATAAATAAATAACTATGAAACCAATCCGTAGGACACCCAACAGTAGCTGGAACACAAAGAAATAAATGGCATTTGTTTGAAAATCAAATAGAAAATAAATGGCAAACATAAAATAGATATTTGCTAATTCCCAAGTAATAATACTTAATATCTATATACTAAAGTACTTCATATGTTAGCTCAGATTATTTCATTATCTCATGTAGATAAAGAGGCTTTCTATTCGAGGCTGTTATTGTGTCCTTGTGCTTCCTGACTCACAGTAGTTTGTGGGTCCTTTATATGATGTCGTCATCCTCCAGAGCCTATCCCATGCTTTGCAACCATTATTGTGGCCTTTTCCCCCTAATGGAGGAAGGTCTCATACTTTTTTCAACGGTGTTATAGAACCCTTGTGTAATACCGCAATGCCACCTTGTTGCGTAATGGAACATATAGAGAGGTAGAGAAAGACACACACCCCATGAAAAAACCATGTAAAGGAGCCAACTTTAATCCCGCAAAGAATCCAGAAGCAGAAGCCTAAATAAAGGTGTGGGTTAAATGCCTCATGTAGAAAAGCCCTTAGATATTACCATAATCAACATGAGAGCACTGCTCAAAGCACATCACTGTGATGGGCTTCATGTGGGAACTGTAATGTTTAGAATTTTCTTTATCCAATGTGTTGACCAGGATCGTGAATTTAATTAAAGCCAGTGACACTGCCATTGGGCATATGACAATACTGAGATGCGTATGCTGCTGCATGCAGTTGCAAGATACTCACAATGGAAAGATTTTAATTACTTCTTCTGCAGAGAAGAGATATTTCGCTGTGTTACTTTTGGGGTGAGGATAACTAATATTAAACTTGCCCCTAAAGTATTTTTACAGCAATCTTGTAAGGCAGACCAGTATTATCATCCCACACTACCCAAGTAGTACTGAAGGTGAGAGATGGCGGCTCTTTTAAAGGCACCCAGTGCATTCATTGCTGCAATTTGAACCAGGATTTCCTGGTTTAACACAAATACCTTTAACTCCACCACAACATCTGCTTTTTCCCCAACTTCTCCCACAATCTTGTCACAATATTGCTTGATGAATTGTGACTCTGAAATGACTCAAGTAAGGTGCCGAGAGGCCATTTTGGGTTGACTGGTTATTTCTTGGGGATTCAAAGCTTTAGTGTATCAAATAACAGAGGCTTGGCATATTCCTTATCATCTTAGAACTACTTGTTCATCAGTGCACATGCTTTCTCCTAGCATTGATGGATGCATCAGGGATGGATAAACAGATGAAGAGAAGATATTATAGATACTGGGTAATATCCAGTTCGGCACTGGCCCTAATATAAATTCCTCAGAAAACCCGTTGTGCCAGCAACGGCTGCTGGGATAACACGAGAAGTCACTTATACTCACAAAACATAATTTATAGTAGTGTTAGTGCAGAATGGGATACTGTCTGTTGTTTGGAATTTGGTACCTACCTGAAATATGCCAGCAAGCACAGTCACAGATGCTGCTACCATTACTCTTTCCTCAACAAGCGTTGAATTGATTGTTGATGTGCCATTTTTTTCATCAGGTTTCATATTTAAAACTGCTCCTCCTACCATCAAGCTCAGCACAGGAAAGGGGCCTACATGACAATAGTGTTGGATGAGGAAACATTATTGCTCAATTTAAAATATTTTGTTGATAGAAGAAACATGTTTAATTAATCATTTAATAAACATTGCTTATTGAAATAGTTTTTAGGTCTTTACACTGTTTTAGTTTTTTTATGTTAAAAGTTTTAGATTATTTTTATTATGTTGTATTTTTACAAATTGTTGTAAACCACCCAGAGTGCTTCCTCTATGGATGGCATAGAAATGAAATAAACAAACAAATAAAAATGAATGTACCATACTCTGCTTAAGTGTGAGAGCACAGAGTAAAGATTAACGCACCCCCCCATCCCCACTGGGCATTCATTAAGATGTTCTTCAGGCATTGAAGTCACACAATGTTCTTCGTCTTGAGATTTGTTTTCTGGGCAACCTAACTGGGTTATTGATAAAATAATTTATGCTAACAATGAGCTCAGTTCTCCCATTGCTGGTCCTTATGTAGCCAAAATGGTACCATCCACACCCAAGAAGGTGGTATTAGCCTGCTCAGGAAAACCCAAAGGAATACAGAAGTACAAAAACTCTTTAGAAAAATATCCTTGGTGGGCCCACCCACAAGCAGCTCAATGAGGTTGGAGTGTGTCTAGTGGCACTGGAATGCTGGCTCACTGTTGGAGTTGGGGTAGGGAAGAAAACTAGAGGGAATGGAATGGAACATCCTAGAAGATGCACTTCAACATTTTATTACAGGTCCAACTTGTTCAGTTAGTTCAATTTTACTTGTGAGCTGAAGACCGATGCCTGGCAAGCAACCTTGAAATTCAGCAGGTTGCAAGGTATTTTTTGGACAAGTAGAATTAGAGCCAGTTCACAATGGCAAGCCCTGAGGTTTACATGTGGCTTCAATGGGAGTGAGCTTTACAGTTATGTGTCCTTCACCCACCACATAGAGAATCTTTAGTAAACCATGCCTGTGCTACTAGGTCAGCTCACACAATGCATGTATGTACGTATGTATGCATTTATGGCGGTGGACAGATCACTTGGGTGGGACCCACTTGTATAAGTGCCTGTGCATGCAAATTCTGGTTTAAATTAAAGGTTCTAAGAAAATATGAGCCTGAGGCTTGGTCCTCCACTCCACCCTAGTACATCCTACATATGAGGGTCATGCATCAATAGTCCCCCAGTACCAAATCAACTCTGACTGAGTGGTACATACATAGAGTCTCTGGTACACACACAGCTCTATGAGAAAAAGGGCTGCCTCATTCACCTCTGTGTTAGGAAAGGCTTGGTATAAATATGCATGGAATATTTCCCAGCATGAAAGTAGATAGATCATCATTTACTCATATATTGCTTCATGTGTATGCATCTAAAACCACAGAGATTTAAATCCCATCCATATTCTTTATTCCATGTCTCAGCCTGCGCTACCTACAGAATGCATCCTACTTCTACATATTAATTTTGACATATTTGCATGTGATTCCAGAAAATATCACTTTGATGGGGTTTAACATCTTGTTTTATGGTATTATATGGTATAGTTGTAGAATAGCGGTGTTGGGGTCACTTCCTCAAGAACAGTGTAGAGGAGCAGTTCTTAGAACTGATCCGTGAACACAACTTTATAGAAAAAGTTGATGTGGGGTTAATTAAAAGCTTGGTGGAGATAGTATAACCTAAAGATTCATTGGAATGCAGTTCAACTTACCCACTGATATGTGTCTGGAAGTGCCAAAGAAAAAATATATAATCACTGGGAAAAAAGCTGCATAGAGTCCATAGCCTGGAGGGATATTTACCAGCAAAGCAAATGCTAGACCTAAAATGACAGAGAAAACAATGCAAATCACATTGGAGAATATTCCAATGCTACCACAGGGCTAGCAAAAGCAAATGCTAGTGCAATGGGGCACTAGTGCTTGCTCACCCAACTGGAAATTAGCCCAAATTAGCGCTTCCAGAATGGGACAAGTGAGAGGAGCTCATGGAAGGGATCTCCACTGATGTGTCTCATTCCAGAAGCACTAATTTAGATTGGTTTTTGAGATTGGAAAGAAATTGTTTACTAAATTTTTAAACATTAAAAACCATTTACCTTGTAAGATAGCAACAAGCCCTGTGCTAATTCCTGAAACAATGTCATTGAGAATCCAGTCCTTCAAGCGGTACGCAGGTAGCCAGGAGACGATAGGAAACAAATGAAGAGCAACTTTCTTGGCTTTTTGTGGAGTGCAGCTGAAGAGACAGTAATTTAAACATGCAAGAATTTCAGTACAATATTCCTAATGAAAGGATAAGGATGATGTAATGGAAAGAAGTTTGATTTAAATTTCTGTTACTGCTACTAAGACTAGAACTAATAATTTTTCATCAGGGAAGTCTATGTAGAGGCAGATCAACCAGCAAGTATCAAATGCTGTTCTCACAGAGAATAATTTAGTCATGATTAATAAAGAATGTATTAAAGAGAATATATTCTCTTTAATAGAGAGAATATAGCTGGTGAAAGCCCGATTGTAGCCAGAATTGGGCTACAGAGAAAGAGGGAGGTGTCACCACCCTTGGAGGTACCTCAACATTTTTGGAAAACAAAAAATATTTAAGGGAACCAAAAAAAAAAAAAAATCCAAATCAGCTGAATGAGGAATAAGCATGCTCAGTTGCAATGGATGCTGAGTATCTGTTGGGGAAGGGAAATGGCGGAAGGGGTGGAAAGCAAGATCCTAGTAAAGGAGGACATTGCTGGATAGCTTGAACTCTGAACTGGAGCTCTCCATACAGCCATATTTTGTTGCATATCCCACTTGTTAATTTATTATTTTTTAAAAGTCCTATACTGCCCTTCATTCCAAAGATTTCAAAGGCAATTTAGGAAAACTCATAAAACACAGCAATAAAACAGCATTTGATAAAGCTTTTTAAGCACACCAAGTCCTTTCTCACCTTTGCTGAATCATCCTGACAGTACGGAAGCTGACATCTGTTCTGGTGGGATGACTGTAGCTTTAATATTCCTATAACCATCAAACCTCAACAGGTCAAACTTTTCATATGGAAGTTATCTGCATGCCTGGAAAAGCTTCACCTGTGTAATTTCTGCTTGTCATGGAGTTTATAATGGTACAGAAACCTTGGCAGAAAAGAGTTGGCAGCCCAACTTCACAACTGCCCTCTAGGTGGCCATCTTATACCTGTTCGCAGGTCAGGAACTGGAGACAATTGTTTTGCAACTATTGTGTTCACAACTGAGACATTCAGCACTGCCTTGTTGTGACAATGTGGAGCTACATTCTGAGCCTTGCATTGACTGAGTTGGGGGATCTAAAAAGCTGTCTGGCTGTGGTAATTCAGCTTGGGTTTCAGACTTGCAGGAGTAGCAGTGATGTTCAGTGGTTCCATTCCACACCACTCCCCCATTTTTGAGATACATATTTCTCCACAGTTTTGAGGTAGTCCCTTTCTTTGACAGGTTTTTGAGGTAAATTTATTCCGTGGTAATTCAGCTTGGATTTCAGACCTGGAGGAATGGCATTGATGTTACCCCCCTCCCCTATTTTGGAGGTAACTATTTCCCCACAGTTTTGTAGTAACCCCATATTTCTATAGGTTTTTGAAGTTAATTTATTTTAGTGTTATTATGTCATTAGACATTTTCAAATTTAGTTTTTTAAAATTTATTAAAATTATTTACAACATTTGTATGCCATCCTGTAACATAAAGTTCTCTGGATGGTTTACAATAACTTATATAATGTTCATTATACAGAAAAGTTTTACAAACAAACACACACACACACACACACACATATCTATATCTATATCTATCTATCTATCTATCTATCTATCTATATATGTCCTATTCCAACAAAACAAAACAAGTGGAAAGAATATCAGGAACAACAGTTATAAAAGAAATGTTAGGGATGGAGCATGGTGAAGAGGTGAGAACATTCCAGAAATGTAGTAAAGTAGGGTGACCATATTTTGGAAACCAAAAAGGAGGACAACATGGTCGCCCCCAAGGGGGCGTGTCCAATACCAAGGGGGCGTGCCCACCTGAACATAGCCTTGGTCACATGTCTGATTTTACAGCACACATTTAAGACAAATCTGTTCTACATAACATCTTAATGTTAAAATCACTGAAATAAAGAACAAGTGAGAGATTCAATGTATCTGAAATTAACTTCACTCACTCCTACTTTTGTAGGTTTGCTGTACTTTGAAGCTTTTGCTATACTCTGTGTGTTTCATTCTCCCCTTCCCTCAAATATCTTTTCTGACTGTATCTTCACTCATTGCAAGCTGCTGTTGTTGTTAACAGGGTTTGCTACTGGCCCCAGATCTGTTTCAAATTTGGTATGGCTAAAGCTCTACCTAAAATCTATCATGGTGCCAACTTTCAGCTCTTTATCTTTAAAAATGACAGTTTAAAAATAATAATTTTAAAACCTCATTTTTTAAAAAAAATCCTAAAAAATCAATGGATGAACGGATCTGTTTCAAATTTGGTGTGGCTAAAGCGCTACCTAAATCCTATCATGGTACAAAGTTTCATCTCTTTATCTTTAAAAATGACGATTTTAAAAATAATAATTTTAAAACCTCAATTTTAAAAAAAATCCTAAAAAATCAATGGATGAACGGATCTGTTTCAAATTTGGTGTGGCTAAAGCTCTACCTAAATCCTGTCATGGTGCAAAGTTTCATGTCTTTATAAGCATTTTTGTTAATTCCCATTAGAGCTGCTCTTTGAAAAAAAATCCGGATTTCCCCTCCCCCACCCGGATTTGCCATCAAAACCCCAGACAAATCCGGGCAAATCCGGTCATATGGTCACCCTAAATGAAGATGCCGCTGATAGGCTTTATTGAGTTCCATTTCTGACCCACCTTATCTGTCCCTTGGGCTCAACATATTAAAAAATACAATGAAATTAACCTGGGCCATTAAAGCCCACCCACCCCAAATATAGTGCTTTCAGAAAAATTGTTAGGTTGAAATTTTAATCAGCCCCCTGGGCAAAGGAGCTCTACAGCACTGAGGCAACCTTCAAGAATACATTTCTGTTTTCTTATTTGAATGTGATACATAGCTGGGAAGATTGAAACATTGTTTTAGCGATGGCTATGGAACATGAGGAATTGGTGGGTCTCCAAACAAGTTGGGCCCAGGCCTTGAATTCCATCTGGTAGTTGGTACAATAAAGTTCCATACCCTTTAGATGGATTTTGCTTCCTCATCTGGGTCATAGGGAGCATTATGCAAATAGAAAAGATTTGAGTAACAGGTGAGAGGTTTGATTATATGCGTTGAATTAAACAGAATGAAGATTAGTCCTCTGTAACATTTCTTTCTTTTTCTTCTTTTTTCCTTTCTGCATACTAGAGAAGAATATGCAAGACCCACTAGAAACAACTTATTGAAAATCTTTATTGGAAACCAACTAAGGATCATAGCAACTTGACTGAAAACAGAGAACTATTACCCCATTGCACACAATCATTTGTTTCTTATAGCAATTTTAATACATTGCAATTAGAAACAATATATATATATATATATATATATATATATATATATATATAATAACAAAACAAAATAAAAGGGAGGAAAAAACCAGAAATCACAACACTGATAACAATGATTTCAAAAGAATGTCTCTTACCTGAAGCGGACTCTGAGATTATCCAGAAAGGTTTTATGGTATCTATGTACTTTCTGATGTTCTTCATCAAATGAAAGGTCTGAATATACTGGCCGGGCCACAACATACTGGTTGCCTACAGGTTCAACCATTTCTCCAGAAAATACTTCCCTATAACAACTTTTTGAATTCTCCTTAACCACTTAAAGTCATCTGAAAATAAATAACAGAGTGTGCTTTTAAAGTAACGTAGCATCATGAAGCCCACAGATGAGTGAACTTCAAATTGAGCATTACCACCTTTGAAGATCAAACAGAACAAGACGGTGGCATTGAAACTTAGATTTTCCAATGACCTTCCTCCTCCTCCTTCTTCACACTCAAAATGCAAAGACTAACTACTTATCTCTGAATTGTTTAAAATGAGCAAATAAAAAGTCATCTTTGTTTCCTGCTATAATAGTGTGGAAAAGAAACATTTCTCAGTTCTGGAAAGGCCAAGTGCTGAGTTAAGTCTGCTAACTTGCCATTAATGATGGACCCAGGTCCAGAATTGAGGTTTCATTGTCTTTACATTTCAGGAAATTCAGGAAATGTGAGTCCAGGTTTCCAGGTTTGGATCTATAGAGATTTATAGTAATAAGAACCAAAAGAACATATCTTTTGCGTGCTTTCTGGAAATCAAGAAAAACACAGGGAAGTCACTAATTTGTTTTACTGGGATCATCTTAACTGTCAACTGCTATTACATGAAATATTATATTATATGTTCTGTGAATCTCTAGCAGGCTCTAGAAAGATATTTGGTCAGAATCAGATAATGTTGACACTTATTTTCCATTTCTAAGGCCTCATTTACAACAAGCAGGATATTGCAGTATGAAAGTGACATGCAAGTGGTATATAAAAGGTAGGAGCCACACCAAGCAGGATACAGCACTATGAAAGTGGTATATGGTATGTGTCAATGGGCCCCAACAGTTGTCAGTGCACTTCAATACCGCTATAAAGAAGTAGTGTGGCTCCTGCCTTTTATATACAACTTTCATACCGCTTTCATAGTGCAATATCCTGCTTGGTGTAGATTAGGCCTAAATGTCATTAAAACCACTTTATTATACTATTTTATTATGCTACTTTATTATACCCCAGTTAGTAACCTGTGAGATGGGAAGGTATTCATTAACAAACTAAATATTATTATATTGTTCATACAAGTTTCCTTTCCCTTTAATTATTATGTATCACACTTGTATATCACACTTTCTCCTCCATGACACCCCATTCTTCAGTGGGATTAAGCTTAATGTCAGCTGAAGGATGTTTATTTTTTTAATGAGCCTGTTCTTTTACCACAGCCAGCATTTCTTCTGAATGTGTCTGCAGATAGTAAGATTTGGAGAAGGATTTGAAAGCTATTTTTTCCCAAGACATATGCATTCAGAACTTACTTTACCACATGAAAAAAATCAGAAATCCTTGCTGACCACAAGATACCAATGGAAAGAAGGGAAGTACCCTAATTAATTCATATTTAATGGGGAAAGCTGAAGAGGAATCTTTTTCAATGAGACTACCTCAATGTGTAGAGTAATTGGCACTTTTGTTGCTGAATTATTATTAATTATTTTGAAAATATCTTTATCAAAAATCTTTTGAAAAGCCATCCACATGAGGTTGTTGTTCCATGTGGTAAATCGTAAGGTCTCTTCTGACTGACTTTTTTTTCTGATGCATTCTATTCTTTTTGTCCAGGCTTGGGATCTTTAAAAACCACGATTCAGCAAGAGGACCTTCTCTTTTGCTGCTCCCAGACTGTGGAATGGCCTGTTGGAGGAGACTCGTCAACTTGACAGTCTATTAGCATTCAAGAAAGCTATCAAGACTGATCTCTTCCGGCAGGCCTATCCAGGGGGATTTTAGGATGTTTTTAGAATATTTTTAGGATGTTTTAACAATGTATATTATGTTCTTAATTCAGTTTTATGTATTTTATATTTACTGTTGTTCCCCACCTCAATCAAAACGGAGAGGTGGGTAAGAAATAAATTTGATGATGAGGAGGAGAAGGAGACACTACTGGGATAGATGATCTGACTTGGTATAAAGCAGCTTTATACATTCAAACTTATCCTCAGAAGCGACAGGAGCAAGGGAAACTTTGGGCCTTTCATCGGGAAAATATCCAGAACTTAAATGATGATCTGTCTAAAGTCTTTCTGTTGACTTATAAAATTGTTTCCATTAACTATAAGAATTTGGGAGGAGATGATTCTAAAGAAAAATTACAAAAGTACAGTATCCAGTTAGAAAAGGTCATGTCCACTGTCCTTAAGGCTTCTCGGGTAAGTACTCATTCAGAGAGCTGCCTGTGGACAAAGGCCCAAAGAAATAAATACTTTTCTGAGACAAAGTCTTATTGTAACTTATCGAAATGTGTTGGGTTTTCATGATTGTCATGTACATAAAATAAGCCTTTCTGGACAGTCACTGTGAGAGACATAGATGAGCTAAAGGCAGTGAAAATATGTTCCAAATTTGAGTCCTGCATTAAATGAAGCCTTGGAAATGTGTCCCTAACATTTTCATCTACAAACTCTAGTTCTTTAATCTTATTTTCTATGCAATACCACACACAAATGTTGTAACTTGAAACTATTTAGTGCTGTGTCCTTACACAACACACTTGCTGAATTGCTCTGTTTGCTGAGATCCAGTTCATACACACCAGCCCTCCTTATATTTTGTTAATTATTTTTAACCATAATTTCCTCACTTCCTTATTTTATTATTTACTCTGTTTATTGCTCTAAAATATTTTTTGTTGCAATGTGGGATTTAGCTACAGCTGGACACCAAAGCCCTTTTGCCACAAAAGAGAAGACAGATTTGACAGCAGCCTTTTTCTATTACAAAGTGCTTGAACAAGTCTCACTTGATGGCAAAAAACCAATATATTTTGATGACTGATTCAGCTCCCTTCTCATTTAATACGGGCAGCTTTCAGTTACATAATAGGCTACATGTAAAGTTTCACACAACAAAAATCACAACACCTGTAACACTCACAATGTTCAGTGACCACAGACAAATGTGACTTTTGAACTCAGACCATGGAAGGAAAATGCACTTAAAAATGCATACAACACCTTATTATTTTCATCTACAACAGACCTATAATGTTCTGATATAAGGCATATTTTTCTAGTTATTGTTTGAAAAGGAATCTTAGGAAGTACACAGTCATCTAATAACTTTCTTCTTTTCAAGTCAAATCACAGTAGTTGTGTGTTGTTGATTCAAGCATTGTAGAACCCCTAGACTTCATATCCTAGCTGCTGTTCTTGTTTTCCTCCAATATTAAAAATTATGGCAGCCATGCTAATTACTTCTTTAGATGTGCCTAAGGACTTCACATGGCTAGTGGGATTAGGTGTCAGTCCCTGAAAAAATATTGCGAGGGGCATAAAATCGTCAAAGTGCTTTTCTGAAGAGGTGGTGTGAGCTTTGCCCCACATGTAAAGATTTTAGAAAGAAAAATACAGATATGCTTCCATCCTAAACATATTTTCTCTGAAGTCAGCCCTATTGTAGTGGATGGAGTCAACATTCAAGTAAGCATGCATAGGTTTGCATGCGCAGGATTGCTTTCAAGTAAGCATGCATAGGATTTTAATTTCCAGTTCATGGTTCAGTTTTAATCTGTATGTGAATAGTGCCTTTCCTTCAAGTAACCACAAGGGTCCAGCAACAGGTTGCAGAAGTATGTTCCACTGGGCTCCCTCCAAGGAAAATGAGTATAAGTCTGCAATTTAAATGATGTAGAGTTGACAGCGATACATCCCTCCATTATTTTCATTTGTAATATCTGTCACTGCTTCCTACGACCCAGCCAATGAGTTGCTAAACCTACCTTTGCTCATCTCTTCCAAGAATGCAAGCTGTGGCACTCTCTCCAAGTCATTGATACAACTTGATAGTCTAGTGCCCCTGAAATGCTGGTAGCGCATGCATGTGCCTGGTTTGCGTCTATATTTGGACCACCTCATCTTTGGGAAACAGAAGCCCAAATGGGGTCTGGTGGGGAATATGCATGAGAAGCTTAAATTCCATTGGTTGCGCAGAATAAATTGTTGTTGTTGTTTTTATTGTGGCTCACTTCAGTGTAAATCTAAAGCCTTAGCATCATCAGCATCATCAGCATCATCTCTATACTGCCCAATAGCTGAACCTCTCCGGGCGGTTTACAAAAATTCATAAGATAAAAATTCATCCATACTTTTGATTATCTTAACACTTTAGATGCGCTGCTGCACGCCATTCTGATACATGAAGCAGCTCCAAACACAGGTCTAAACTATGTACAAAAGTCCTTTTCAAAATATAAAGAACATATTATTTTTCATTATTTTCTGCATAGCTACACATTGCATAGCATATAAACAAGACTTGTATCTTACCTGAGGTAGATTTCAGTGGCACTCTAATAGGAACTTACAGCTAGATTTTTTTGAGGGAGAAAGACCGAGGCAATTCAAAAAGTGACTGTTCATTTAAATTCCTTTCTTTATATAGCTCTGGAAAATGCAATCATATGTACAACTTTAATAACTAACTTCCATTAACTTTTACGGGGTATGAAGATTTCATTGTGGCCTTGACCATTGAACCTGTGATCAATAAGGATAAGGATGGTTTCCTGAAGTTCTCTTGGCGATTGCTTAACACCGCTAGGCAAACGGCATTGTTGGTTTGCATATGTCAGTAGCAGACATGTGGTTAAGGATGGTAGCGCAAGGCACACTGGTGTATTCCAACCCAAAATAATGTGAGAACAAGAAAAGCAGAAGGCCTCCAAGAAACAACTATAAATGTTGTGAAAGAAGTGGTGCTACCTTCCTGGCAGGACAATGTGGCTAAAGGATGATGCGGCTTATGAATGGGAGTATTACATACCCTAATTCATAAGGAGGCCCAGAGGAATACAAAACTAAAGCATCTGCTTGGATCAAACCAATTGATTGCATTTATATCCCAAATTTGTGTGGGCAGTGCTTGGTTGATGACAGGATGAGAACAAATTAGACCACACAGGCAAAGCCGGGACTTGGCCATTGAGGGTGTCTTGTCCAAGGGTCTTCAGCATATCTCTATCCACTACACTCATTGTCTCCATCCACATTTGTTGACCAGAATCCTAGATCTGCTCTTCTTGTTCCACAAGCACATCACATGCAACCTAATCCTTAAAAGCTGTACAGAGGTTTTGTTGCTTTGAAGCCTGTCATGTGTGCAAAAGCTACTCAACCAGTTGTTTTGAATGTGATGGGCAGACCTGGATCCAAGGTTAATAATTGCTGAATGCCAGTCCGAAGTGGGCAAAGCTATTCAGATGCTGCCCTCGGAATGACCTGTGGATTTAGCCATGTTTTTTAGAATTATGAGGGACATGTGTGGGTGGGACACAGCTTTTATAGAGGCTTTTCTGGCCAAATTATAAAGACTTGACAATCCAGCATCTTCTCTCCATACATAGAGTGGAAATTTCCACTGAATAGTAGAAACGAAGCTGGCCCTTCCCTTTTTTCGCAAGAATTTCAGTTCATTGTATAACTCGAGAGAGAGTAATAACCATTCAAAGGCTACAGTTTTGGAGATGCTAGTTAGAGTTTAGGATATGTTCACATCGTAAGGTTACTAAGTACATTAGTTAAAATTTTTTTTCTATTGGTGAGCTTTTACACCTGCGTATACTTTTACTTGAAAGCGCTCCTTGTTCTTAACATGAACCTTTGTACAACTCAGCGATAGTAGGTGAGATTGGGTTTATGTCACTTAGGGCACAATTCTATGCATTGTTTAGACAGGAAAAAAAGTCATTCTCTGTGCACCAGCCAGTGCCATTTTGAATATTCCAGCCATAGCGGGGGGGGGGGGGGATCATAACTTGCCATCAGGTGTGAACACAGCAAGAGGGTTCTTGGGGTGGTTGACCACTTGCAACCCTAAAACAACCCATGGATTCTGGGTAGGTTGTCAACAACCACCTTGCTGTGGAGGAGGGCTTTCTCTGTTGTGGCACTCCGGTTGTGGAATGAGCTCCCCAGAGAGGTTCACTTGGCACCTACATTGTTTTCTTTCTGTCGCCAGCTGAAGACCTTTTTATTTTCTCAGTATTTTAACACCTAATTTAACTTAAATTTAAACTTTGCTGTTTTAATCTCATATTTTAATCTATATTAATTTTTGCTGTGTGGTTTTACTCTGGTTGTGCTTTTTATATTGTATTTTGTATTTGTGTTTTAAATTTGTTGGTTGTTTTTATGCTCTTCGTGGTTTTAATTTTTGTGAACCGCCCAGAGAGCTTCGGCTATTAGGCAGTATAAAAATGTAATAAATAAAACAAATAAACAAACAAACCCATTCTCACGAGGTTCACACGTAATGGCAAGCTATGGCACCACCCTGCTGCAGCTTGAATATTAAAAACGGCAGGCACTGCTGCAATGCAAAACCCCATGAGGGAAGTCACTCATGGTGGCTTCTTCTTACATGTTAACCACATCAATGTGTCAGTTAGCTGTTAACATAGGATTGGATCCAGATTTATGCTGGATCAATTGCAATGATAGAAATGGACTTCCTTGCCCCTCTCCCCATTCCCACAACAGCCCCTCCAGCGCACCAATTTTTTTCAACAGATTCAGAAGACCGTGACCCCTTAAAATCGGGCAGAGGGACCAACTGTGAGCAGAACTCTTCCTCATGTGGAAGACTGAGCCTGCATTCAGCCTAATATCTTTTCCACTTCTGTTTGGTACATTTCTTCTGATGATATTGGTGTATATATTATCTTCTACAATGGAGAACGGTGCAAAATAAATAAATAAATAAATAGTGTATTCTTTATCTATGTCTATTTTCCCTATAATCTTCCAGTATTATTTTCAGATGTTTCTTTCTGAAATTTATACTCTGTGTCCTTCAATAGCCAGCAAACCAGTATTCGGCGATACCTAACAGTGCATAGTATATTTCCGTTGCTTTTATAAACAATAAATGACAAGGTTGATCATTGTGATCATGCAGTCCTTTGGCCTTCTGGCTCATTTCTTGTTTCCGATATAGTTAAAATAAATGTGTGTTATCAATGTTTATATCCCTAGCAATGTGTTGCTCAAAGTCCTTCTTTGCTTGCCTTACTTGTCACTTTAGATTTTGCTTGCCAGTGTTTTGCTTTTTCTTCTCTTTCCTTCCTTTTGGATAAGATTTTCACTTTCCAAAAGAAATGATTTATCCAATGGTATTTGCACTAATAGGAAGCACTTCCAGTAGCTAAAGATTGGGGATCTGATTTTTACCTACCCACTGTAGCTTACCCAACGCCCCACAGAAAGCTTCCCATGAGGTTTGAGGGATCCTTCAGAACAGCATGGAAAATGGTTGGACAGCTGCAGCAGGCAGGGGGGAACTGGGGAAAATTGGGTGCTCCAACTTATGTGAAAAGAAGCACTTTCTATTAACACAAAGATACCATTAAATACAAACCAAATCATCTTTCATTTTCTAACCATGATGAGATTGCTGATTAACTGTGCTAGCATCCTTTTAGAGCGTCTCTAAATGATTTATTGCTCGCTCATGATTGGCCACTCACCAAAGTTTGCAGGTCCATTACATGACACCATCAACATCCAGAACGTTTCCCGCACTATCCCCTGGGAATCTCACTTAAAAACACACACACAGATACTTAACTATAGAAATTATAAATAACTTAGAAATTGTGGGCTCTCCCAGTATGTAAATTATACCATTCTGCTATAATTCCGCCACTAGTTGGCGCTGTCTCATTAACTAAATGGAACCTTTCCTAGAAGGGAAGTTTTCAATTCAACATCACATGGTTGTATGTAAAGGTCTGTGTCATCATGGTGGGAAGACTGTGCAAGTCAAAACACCCAGTAAGACTGTGGGATTTTTCCTGCATATAGAGAAGCTCTTAGACTCCTTCATGCCTTTCCTAGTCTGTGATGTAGAGCTGAACCTGTTATACTTCATAACCTTCAAGCTTCCTAAGGATTTAACACTTCAAACAATACCTTTCCTAGCATCCTTTTAACTCATCATAGCATCCATTTATTTGAGGGGAGTTTCCCCTTTGAAATTAAGTAAAACTCTCTGGCCTGTTTTGCACTCAATTTTTTGTTGGATTTTGGTAGCATTGTGGTCACTGTTTCCATGTTGGTTTGACAACACAATCTTACCTTGCACCTTATCCTGGGCACCTTGGTAGGGTGCCTTCTCAGTTCCATGAGTAACTGCTTGAAAGCATGATGATTTAACATGTCTAGATTTGTGTATGTGTATGTGTCTTTTGTAAAGCGGGTTTTTTTTTTGTCTTTTGTAAAGCATTTCATACGGAATGAGAATCAATCTTTATTTGTTTGAGTACAGGAAAGAAAGAGAAAGCAACTTCTAAAAAATCAATAACGGAAAGAAAAATGTGTATACTGTGCCACCAGCACAAACAGATAGAGGTAGGGGGGTGTGTGTGTGTGTGTGTGTGTGTGTGTGTGTGTGTGTGTGTGTGTGTGTGTGTGGAATGTTGTGAACACCTTCTCTAAAGCAGAACAAAGGGCACTGTACTGCCCTCTATTTAATACTGTTTATATAGATAAATAACCTCACGTATAGTATTCCTGAATTTCCACAGCATTCCTAACAAAATGCTGTTTATAATCTTAAGGACTTAAGGAAGCATTGACGTGTACTCCATTTTACACTTGAGCTGTTGGCCAAAGCAGAGTTAGGCAGACATCAGCCTCCCTATTGATTTCAATGGGTTTCAGCCCATCAATCTCTGTGCTTGATTGTGGCCATTCTGTGGAAATGACATCACCTGTCTGGCTGGGTAAATCATGCTAAAGGTTTCTGTTGAAGGCCATTTATGTTGTTTGAGTGTGAACATATTTCCCAATATTTTCTTGCCAGTCCTCTTATCAACTCACTCATTTCCTCTGCTGTTTCTGCTTGCTTTGCAGAATGAGAAATATGAAAGGCTTTCCCTTCCACTCCTTCAGATAGTTCCCAAGAGAAATGTAGTTTATTTGATAGTTCAGACAAGATTGGTTAGGCTCTAAATTACAGAACATCAGCAAATGACTGAATGGTCTGGAAGAAAACTGAAAGAGCAGAGGTTCACGTAAGTATGAATGCTATTCACTTCATGTGTACTTGTTAATTACCTCAGTGGCTCACCGGGGCTGTAGCTACAGTGATTAGTCTGGAACATGTGAAGTAACAGTAAAGGAAAAGGGTGCCTTTAAGCATACGTAGAATGTCTTCACTGCAACCCTTTCCAGGTATTAAAAAAAAACATTTTATATCAATAGTACTAGTAACACAATATGCTTTCCCTATGAGAATAATGCAATTGTATTCCTGTATGGGTTTTACTTCTACGTAGGAAATGATGTGTAAGTCATGTGAACATAACGTGTAAGAAGTGGGAGAAAGAGAGCAAGAGAAATAAGTCACATGGAGATTCCAGTCAAGATGGCTTTTTTCAAAGATCAATTTGCAAATGCAAACCACCCAAATCACTTCTGCAAATGGCCCAGGTCCCTCTTAGAACTCCATCACACGGGGTGGGGTGGGGAACATGCTACCTACCATCACTTCTCCACCCGTGTTTTCGTTCCTCAGTTACTTCCTCTTTCAAAAGAGGAAGTACACAACGAGCACGAGGCCCATTGAGTCCACTGTTCTAGTGGCACTGCTTCTCCTACACGCAGCAGGAGAGAGCAGCAATTCTGTGTTTAAAAATGCATCGGACTTAACTAGGGTGACCAACTGTCAGGATTTCCCCGGATTTGTCCTGGTTTTTGTTCTTTCCATGGTGTCAGGGGGGATTTTCTATAATTTTCAATAATGTCCTGGAATGACACACCTTCTTCTTTAAGGCTGCCATTAGCATGGCAGGAGGGAATGACATGCGTTCTTGAGGCACATCATTCCCCCACCCCGAGCTCCAATTGAGGTTTTAAAGGGGAAAGTGGGCCATTCGTGGACATTTAAGAAAAGGCCCCAATTGGAGTGGATGGTGGTGGTGCAGAATGAAATCCTTTCCCCTCCTCCACTCCAATCGGGTTCTTTAAGGTGGCGGGGGAATAACGTACTTTCTGCAGAACTCAGAAAGCTGCTTCCCCACATGCACACTAGGTGTCCTCTTTTTTGGTTTCCCAAATATGGTCACCCTAACTTAACCAGGTTTTTTTTTACGCGCAAGGAAGGACAGAAGGGGCTGAAGGCACACGGGAGGCAGACGACATCATGTGAGGGACCTGAGCAAACTCTGTGAGTGCCCAGTAACGAGAGTGCAATAAAACGCTTGTTGGGTGGAGCTTTTAAAGTGCTCCTAGATGAGGTTTTTATTGTGCAAGTGCCATGCCCTTTTCACAGATAATGTCCAGATAACGTCACCTTCAATTTGTAACTCTCCTGTGTTTTCCCAAACTGTCTTTATCTTTTTTTTCTTACCAGAAAAAAAATTGTTAAAGAGGAAAAGCCAGAATGCCCTGGTTTGGACAACATGACAACCCACGGTGGCTTGACAGTCTTGTTTATTTCAAAGTGGCTTGTGTTTTCTGAACCTGACACAATGCCATAAGTGTGAGTTGTTGGCCACACACAAGACATCCTAAGAACCCATGGCTTATTGTTGGGCTGTTCAGGGTGGTTTGTTTTCAGAATGGCTTGTCATGCCATGCGAACCCAGTGTGATTGCTCGTGCATGTTTTAACTCATGCTACAGAGATGCCTAGAATGAGCAGTGAAAAAGTCCACCCATTCCTTGTGATCACAATGTGGCTAGTGATGCGTCCCAATGTGGCTAGTGATACAATCAGTGCCTTACACCCCTCTTCCTCCTCCAGTTTCAGGCTTCATTTGACAGCCAGAAAGGCTTTTTGCCCTTGTGAGCTGAATTTCTCTTATCTTCACTGAACAATCCTGAAGAAGGTGGTTATACTTCCTATATAACCCAAACCTGATTTCACAACTATAGTCATATAGTAACATTCCTCTTCCTAGCGCAGTTATGTGTGCATATATGTGTGATTGACTTATCTCTGGATAAGCATGCATGGCCCCATTTCAGGACCATGGTAATTTGGGAGTTTTAAAAAAAAGTTTTCTCCCCTTCCATTTTCATGGCAAAACCCATCCTCCCACCATGGGAAAGTTAAAGAAAAAAGGTTTTTACTTCTTTATTGCAGCATATCCGCAGTTTTCCGGATTGACACATTTTAATTTCAAATCATACCCCAGTATGTTTAGAGCAGCAACTATCAGATTTGCCAAGGCTTTCTGGACTTCGGCATTTTGATAAGAACATAAGAACCATCCAAATTGGTGGCCATCACTACATCTTGTGGTAGTGGGTTCCATAATTTAACTATGTGCTGTGTGAAGAAGTACTTCCTTTTATTTCCCCTGGATCTCCCACCAATCAGCTTCATGAGATGACCCCAAGTTCTAGTATTTTGAGAGAGGGAGAAAAATGTCTCCCTACCCACATTCTCCATACCATGCATAATTTTGTACACCTCTATCAAGTCTCCCCTTAGCCTCCTTTTTCCCAAGCTAAACAATCACAGTTGATGTAACCTTTCCTCGTATGGGAGATGTTCCAGTTCCTTAGTAATTTCAGTTGCCCTTTTCTTCACTATAATATCTTTTTTTAGGTGTGGTGACCAGAACTGTACACAGTATTCTAAGTGGGGTCGCACCATAGATTTGTATAAGGGCAGTATGATACAAAAGGGGAAAGCAAACCATTGCATGCCAACTCACCATGACTTGCTTTCAGTGTGGCTTATCGTGACCTGTGAAAAGGCTGAATACACAATGCTTTTTTTGGGGGGGGGGGGCTGGCAGTGCTAGGAGCCATTTTGTGGTGGTGCCCACAGCATTTTACTAAATCCCCAAATGTGCCCACAAGTCCAGAAAGACTGGAGATCCCTGCCTTAGTGCTACTATTCTATGCTTTTAAGAGGTATGGTTTTGACATGGGCAGGTCAACCTATCACAGCTCAAAAGCATTTACTATAATCTTTGCATTTTATCACCCCATTAATTTTAATAGATCTTTTAATAAGTGCTAAAACACTTTGCCAGGTATATTTAAACAAAAATTACTGAAATGCTGCTTTAATGAAAGAGTGTTATAGCACTATAACACAATAATGCTAATTTTAAAAATAAAGAGGAAAACACCCTTTCAAGTCACTACCATTTTAGCAACGGTTTCTTCTCTAATTAAACACATCAATAGTTTTTAACAAAGACTTCCCTATTCACATCAGCTACATCATGCCCAGTGCTGTGGATTGAACATAGCAAAATAAATATACACAAAAAGTTAAATAACTGCAATAGTGTGGAAAGTACATTGCAATTCTGCTTGCAGCTTACAGTGGAAGACCAATGATTTATTAGCGCTAGGGAGCAGGCTTTGTTTCAGTAATAGCTGACAAATTTCTATAGTGCTAATTATCTAAAGTATCCTATTAAATTCCTTATAGACAAAATTGAAATTATGCAGAAAGTTAGTTGGGGAAGGTGGCTTAGCCCATAGAACACTGCTGAATTTCATTGTCACTGCTGCTAATCTGATATCAAGTCATTTTACAAGTTACCCTGGGGTAATATTGCTTTAATCTTGGTGACCTCCTGAATTAATGTGAGCAGAGGAAAATAAGGGAAAAGTCCATGAGCTAAATTTAGCAATGGAGGGGAAACATTGGAAAAGAACAAAGGGTTCTTTTTGTTCTTAAGATACCATAATCATGATTCCTCTAACAGTAAAATGGCTAGCTCACTGCCAAGTAGTAGGGCAGCTAGTGTGTGGACTGGGAGTCGGGAGATCCGGGTTCTAGTCCCCACTCAGCCATGGAAACCCACTGGGTGACATTGGGCCAGTCACAGCCTCTCAGCCCAGCCTACCTCACAGGGTTGTTGTTGTGAGGATAAAATGGAGAGGAGAATTATGTACGCTGCCTTGGGTTCCTTGGCGGAAAAAAGGCAGGATATAAATGAAATAGAAAAAAATATTACTTTGGGAGGGGCACCCATAAAAGCAAAAGGCTGAGGACTGTGCATATGTGCTACCCTGCAATCCCGGCAGCACAAGGGCAAAGAATAAGCATGAGCTAAGTAGTCCATTAAAAATGTCTTAGACACATGTGCTTAGAATTGGCCATGTGTCTTTCTTTAGAAAAAACAACAACAACACCCACAGGGGAGCTTTAATCTGAACAAAGGCTGTAACAGGGGGAGGGACTTAGCCCTTTTTCCACACACACCACCAATCACTTCTGAAGATCCTGCTAGGTGGCTAACGGTAAGCAAGTGGCCTAGATGAAAGCAAGAGAGTCTAACTTGGAACTCACTACCACAAGATGTAGTGATTGCCACCAGTTTGGATGTCTTTAAACGCGGGTTGGATAAATTCCTGGAGGCAAAGGCTATCAATGGCTACTAGCCCTGATTGTTGTGTGCTATCTCAAGTATTCAAGGCAGTAAGCCTGTGTGCACCAGTTGCTAGGGAACATGAGTGGGAGGGTGCTGTTGCACCATGTCCTGCTTATTCATCCCTGGCTGATGGCTCGTTGGCCACTGTGTGAACAGAGTGCTGGACTAGATGGTCCCTTGGTCTGATCCAGCATGGCATGTCTTATGTTCTTAATGCAGGGAGCAAATTTCGGTTGGGAGATGCATGCTGACAGGTGTGCATCTCCCAACCCCATGAGTTCCACCTACACCGTCCTTTAAGGCAGGGGTGGGCAGAAGATAGATCTCCAGAGGTTTTGGACTCCAACTCCCATAAACCCCTGCCAGCATGGCCAATGGTCAAGAATGTAGGAGGTTAAGGTCTAAACAGCTGGATCTCTACTTTCTGCCCACCCCTGCTTTAAGTACCTTTGATTATGGTTAATTAGGATCAGAGGAAGAAATACCCCCTTCTGGACTCTGTAATGTGCAAAAAAAGTAGAGCTCCTAACAGCTTGAAGTATCCTAGAATAGGTAGGAGAATTAGGTTGGAGGTGTATAGTCTACAAACCTCAATTGTACAACCCCTAGAATGTGAAGAGGTTTAGTGTGTGTAATTTCCCCCTCTGGGTTGGGATTGGAGAAAATCGTTGTGGGTCAGGGGAATGAAAGGACGAAAGTTAAAAGCCCACAGTGATGAGAGCCAAATGTCAACAATGCCAGCAAATGGGGAGGAAATAGTTCTCAGAAGGGTCCCCCACATATACTTCAAAAGGGAAAGAAGAAGAATTTCCCCAGACCTCCTCTCCTGTACCACTCCTCTGCTGTTCCACTTTCCTGCACATCCAGCATGGAACTTTCCAATACACCCTGAGGCGCTCTGCTGCCAGTGGAGGCTTGTGGCCGTGATGTCAGTGGCGCTGGGCATCTTCTCTGGCTTTCAGTCAGAACTCCAAAGGAGCTCTCCAGAGTGCTGAACCCAACCCCCAAACTAGGCCCAGTACCTTGGACAGCTCCTGCTGCATTTCTCAGGTTGGGATCTACCCCACTATTCTTTTCTACCAGCACCAACCCCTCCCTCAAAATCTCTTTAGGGGAAGCAGAACAGCCCCAAACAAGTCCTTGCAGGCCCTAAACTTATAAATACCCCAGATATGTAGCTGTATTTCCCCAACAAAAAAGACAATCCACCATCATTGTTAGAAGTTGCCTCCTCAGGATTGGTGTTAGATATAGGAGGCTTATCCTTTATTCCAGGGATGGCCAATTTGTGAGATCTCGGGGTGACCCTATTTTTTTGTCAGTAGTTCAAGGGCTGGAAGCATTTGAGGATAATAATCAGGATAATAATCACTCTTTCAGGATAACAATCACACAGTTATTACTTGGTGATTGTTGGGACATATCCAACTGTCTTTGCCCAAGATTGTGGGGAAAGCACTTCCCCAGCTCTCAGAAGTTTGCCCTACTGTAGGAAAATATGATTCCCTACTCAGCTACTACAGCTAAATGTAGGTGTTTAGAATATGGATGCACAGAACTGACAAACTTCAGCTATGGGGTGGTATATAAATTTAATAAATAAATAAATAAACTACCCCCAAAACTAGCTTGGTTATGGAGGGAAAGTGTGCTTCTCAACACCAGTGATATCATCGGCACTAGCCAATAGGTGGCCATAACACTCATGAGATCACTGTTTCTATAAAGAGCTACAGGTATAACATTTGTTGAAAGATATACTAATAGTAGAAAGGTGTGCTGTGGAATTATTATTATTATTTATTTATATAGCACCATCAATGTACATGGTGCTGTACAGAGTAAAACAGAAAATCGCAAGACCCTGCTGCATAGGCTTACAATCTAATAATGAAAAGTGATATATATATATATATATATATATATATATATATATATATATATATGTATATGTGATATAAAGTGATATATAAGTGATATAAAGACATTTAGGCTCTCTATTGTATAATGATTGTATAATAAAGTGATTGCTGGGATTTATGTCTTTGTTCTGACAGTGGCTCAGTATAAATGGCAGAAATTCAACATGTACAAATTGACTGCATTCACTGCATCTCCATGGTGGCTAAAGCATCACCTTTTAAAATTATGCTTCTCATGCAATTGTATAAGACATGGAACCTCCACACTCATGTATGTAAAACATGGATATAAACACAATTCTTTATTCAGAAAGCATGGAGACATTAGAAATTAATTGTTTACTTATAAATTTGAGTGGCTATTTTTATGCCACAGTTAATAATTCACCTTAAATAGTTCTTTTTCTTTTTCTTTTAGTAGAGCCTTAATAAGAAGAATGTTTTCTTTAGCACCTTTTATGGAATTATCTCATGGCAATTAACTTTCCTTTGTGACAGGATAGATAAGCATTATTCTTCTTGGTCTGTAGGTGTGGGGAAATTGATTAACCAAGCAATCCTACACACACATTGGGGCCAGAGATATGCTGTGGATTGGCTGCTGTATCCAGTGTTTGCTCAGCACAGGAGGAGAAGAGAAACACTCAAGTCAAACATGCAAAAATGGCATTAAAACTTGCACACATGGCCACAGCTTCCCTGGAAATTCCACCAGGGCCAACCAATCAGGGACTGTGCTAGTGTCCCACACATGGAGGGACCACATGTTGCCCACACATGGCCACAGCTTCCCTGGAAATTCCAACAGTGCCAACCAATCAGGGACTGTGCTAGTGAGCCACACATGGAGGGACCACATGCTGTCCACACATGGCCACAGCTTCCCTGGAAATTCAACCAGGTCCAACCAATCAGGGACTGTGCTAGTGAGCCACACATGGAGGGACCACATGCTGTCCACACATGAGGGATTAAATGTATTCATGACAATGTGGGGAGATATCTCCCCCCAGAACACACTCTTGCACCACAAAATGTACACCATACAACAAGGCTGGGCAGATTTCTGGATTAGGATCTACTGATAGATTTCGGAGTGATTTCCTGGAGATCAAAAAGTGTTTCTTAATCTCAATCATCTATTGCCCAGTTGCAAATGCCCCTTTCTTAGTGAAGATATTGGAGATCTGCAATCTGTGTTAGATAATTGAGAGGTAAATAAATATTGTAAATATATAATAACTTATCTAACAGTAGCAACGATGAAAATCTCCCCCTTCTGCTCCCTAAATTAGGTTTCTGAACAAGAACACCTTTGCATGAAGGATGTTGTGCACTTTTTTGTGATACTCTCATGGATTCCTGGGCTTGGCATGTGCTCACAGAGATCCCATTTTTTAATACTTAGCGTGTGTCCACTCATGCTTTGCCCATGACAATTCGGACCAGGGATCTCCCAAGTAGGCTTGCACCCATTTCACAGAAAGTGCCATAGGGCTCCCTCTGTGCTTGTAGCTGCCACCTAATTATCTGTGTCAGGGCCAGGTGACATGACAGACAAACATCCAGCTCAGCCTGCGTGAGTTTTACATCATCACTGGTACAGTCCCAGAGTGGTGGGCACTAGCAGTGCTTTCAGAGAGTCTAAGATCCCACCAATTTTGTATTTCCCGTATTATGTATTTCCTCCTTGACTTCCTGAGCTTAGCACACCCAGGATATGGTGGTTGTTCCACCAGAGTAATGGCACCATCTCTCTCCCCTCCCCCAGCCCTGGGGTAATATAAATATAGGATTGCTCTTTACGAAACTGAATGCTAGTGACTGTAACAAAGGTACACCTGTTTAAAACCAGCACAAGTTTGCAAAAAAGGAATCAGCAGAGGTGATGCACTCGGGTTAGCAGTGTCTGAAGTGGCGAGTGCAAAAAGGTATCTTTATAGAATGCATTATAACACCTGTTTGGATTATGGCAGTGTGAACATAACCCAATAAAACAATGTTCTTTGGGATTCTAGCCATCCCCTCTGTGTTGGAATGTGATGCAATCCCCAGCATGACGTTCACTCTCTAAAATAGGCATGCAAATTGGTGGCATCTGTAGGAACCTTTACAAACTTGAGGCAGTGGTTCTTCAGGACACAAAGAAAGACAGAAGTAATCCATATCTATGTAATGAAATTTACCATCACAAGATGTGATGATGTCTCCTATGTTAGTTGCTTTCTAATTCTTGGGAGATTGATTTACCCATAGCTATTGAGCATCATAGCTCTGTGGAGGAAAATCTGAATGCTCAATTATTATTTGTTTTCTTTTTTTAAGTCGAGGGTCAAATGGGGTGCCTTCGTGCCCTGTTGTATGCTTCAGAAAGTTTCTGAACGAAACAGAACTTGTTCTGATGTTCTTTACCCTTCCTTCTCACAATTATACTAGACCCAACAAACAGTCGTGATGCGGGTTTAGTAAATGTAGCAACAGTGATAGTCATACTTTTGAGAGCTGTGGCCAGAGATCCTGGAAGTAGTTTGGATCTGGAGGATTAGAGGCTCCCATCCAATCCAGAGCACAACAGAATGGCTGCTTTCAGACAACACAATAATCAATGGTGGGTCAATAGCCAACTCCACAGTTGATTATCAAGAGGGTACTCCCCACACAACATGATTATAATAAACCGTGGTGTGGATTAAGGCAGTGTTGAGTCAACGGTGCTTTTGATTGACACATCCTCCACCCTCTCTTCCCACCTCAGTCCTCCCGTTGGTATCCCATCATCCAATAGAGTGGCAACTGCCACTTTGGTTGCTCTTGCCAGGGGACTCCGTAGTCACTGAAAATAACCAACTGTGTGTGACAAAATACTCAACGGTGCCCAACAGATGACACGATAACCAACGGTTGTTCAAATAATCAACTCTGCACAGCATTGGTTGTTTTGGCTGAATAACCAACCATGGTGTGAAAAAGTCCTGACTGATGACACAATAACCAACCATTGACTATTTTAACCAACCGCTGCTTATTTAATCCACCGTTGGTTATCATGTCATCCAAACCCAGTCAATGTAAGTCCTACGTAAGATACAGAATGATTTTCAAATAAGGAAGCAGGGCCGGCCCTGCCATTAGGCAGATACTAGAGGGCAGGGAGCACCAGCAAGGTCAGAGCTGTATGTGTCACATGGCCTGGCCTGAGCCCTCTAAGCTAGCTTGCTGCCTTCAGGTGCAGTCGAGGATGCTGTCCTGTTGCCAGTACTAAAGTAAGATTCAACAAGTCTGGTTGGCTTTTATACATGGAATGGGAGGGTGGCTGCCATCTTCATGTTTTAGGCAGTAAAATAACTAGGAACCACCCTGTAAGACTTTTCTCTAGGCTGTATTTAGCTAAAGCTTGTTCTTCAGTGGACCTAAGTGGTTAGCAAAGCCTTCCCCTAACCCCCCCCCCCACGTTCCAGTTGTGCTGGACTATGATTCTCAACATTCCCAACCAGCATGGGAATTTTAACCCAACACATCTGGAGGGCACCAAGCTGGGGAAGGTGGCATTAGTCAATATTTCTTCAATTACTTTTGATGGTCACATCCAGCTGGAGTGGTTGCTGAAACCAGTGTTCCATCATCTGGAGAGAAATTGTAGCCAGAGAAAGAGACTAGCATGCTGCGGGTGGGGATAGGGTTGGTGGTTGGGGAGGGGGCAATTGATGTCCGGCTACTTGCTTATTCCTCCATGCTCAACTTGAATTTTTGCAAGTGAACAGAATTATACAGTAAATAGAATTATACAGTACATCTCCACTGCTCTACTCTTTACTTCCAAGGTAACAGCTCTTGTGGCAGCTGTTCATGGAAGCTCTGACTAATCAGAAAAGTGGAGAGCATAAGAATAATATCATAGAAACAGTGGGAGAGGAGTAGTATGGGCAGTAATAAAGACCTTTTGGAGAATTCCCACTATTAATTCTGCACAGTGTTAGGGATCCATGGTGAAAGCATGACTTGTGTTTGGATTCCGAAAAGAATTCTGTCTTCTTTTTCCAGTCTGCTGGTTACTCCTACGCAAAGGGCTTGTCCAAAACGGAGCTTGTGTTGCCCACTCACAAAGATCAATGCTTCCCAGATTTCTCATTCACTTCCCGTCCCACGCCGTCATTAATACGTTACGGAATGGTGCTCCTGGAGCCTGCAAGATGCTTGTTGAAGAGGTAGGTGAAGTTCAGTGCATAGTCTTTTATGTTTCTTGATCCTGCTGGGGCAGAGATAATAATTAACATCCATTATCTACTAAACTTGTGAATGCCTCACTGTTCACCACAGCTTGCAGGGTTAACAGCAGTTATTATGTTTGTGACCCATTCTGCTTATTGTATCACAGAGGAAAGGTAGGCTTGTCAGTAGCAAGATCAGCCTCACATTCAGAGAAGGGTAAAGGCATCGATGACACTATAGAGGAATTCAATTATACTCTCGCTGGGGTGGGGAAAACTAGATGAAATGTTAAACGTTGTGCACATTCTTTTAAATGTTTGTTTATTTTAAAAACAGCTGCTGCAAGGCCCTTCAATCCAGATTGGCACCACAGCACGGACGGAAAGGGGTTTAATTCTTTTCTTTTGTGCTATTTTTCCAATTAAAACTGCTCTCTCAAAAATCTCCCCCATTTGCTCTGGGAGTGAACCCATTATGGGCACAGATGTCAAATTCCCTGCTGGAGCAGATGCCAAGGATATTTTGGGAGAGTCTTTCATTGGGACTGTGGTTTGAAAGAGCTAACATTTGCTCTGTTCTGTCGTTCAGATCTGTGGGCTGCCTTCAACATGATGGGTTGGCACCAAGGAGGGAGTGTGGGGTGTCTAGGTGGCCATCCAGGGAGCAGAGCTGCCACCCCCTCTTCCTGGTAGAAGGCCACCTATCACAGGTCGCCTTCTACGAGGCACCACCCAGCCATGCCTTGCTGCAACTCCGGAACGAGCTGAGGGGCTGCCTTGACGTTGCCTTTTTCGTTCCGGAGAAAAAATTCAGGGGGGGATCTACACTACTGCTTTTAAAGCGCTTTAAAGCACTTTGAAAATGTTTTGAAACCTGTATATGCAGTGTGTCCTGGGCCCCAACAGTTGTCAAAACTGTTATAAAGCACATTAAAGCAGTAGTGTAGATCCCCCCCCAGGATAAATCCCTGACTTTTTTCTCCCTACAGCTTTGGCAGAAGGCCCCAGGGTGGGTGCACAATTGCAGTGGTGTTGTATAATTGACACCACACCACTGTGCACCCACCCCAGGGTTTTCCGCACGCTGGATTGGTATTAAGACAAGCACATGTGACCACACATTTAACACACTTTCTGCAATAGTTTGGCCCTGAGAATTGAAATAGGTCAGGGCCAAATTAGGACTGATGTTTTTAAAACTTCCTCAGTCATCCAGAAAGGGTGTACAGTATGTGAGGGGAGCAGCTCTGATTTTAGGAATAAGGGTATGTGGGTGAGGACTGCAGAACTCTTCCTCTGCCCATGGGTTATCTCCCCGTAGCTTTTCTCCTCAGTTGAGAAGTGTCTTTGGCTGGGTGAACATTGCTTAGGTAGTGGGGGCTGAGGGAAGTGTAGGGCAACCATCGCTAACTTGAAGGCCTCCACATGCATTAAGACTACAAATCCCAGCTTTCCCCAGGCAGCATGTGAATCACTTGGAACATTTCAAGGCACCAGATAAATGTAAAATATTATTGTGTCCCACCTTGAAATTGGTATTCTTGTGTTAATCACACCATTTATTTAATTGTCCCCTGGCTCTTCTCTCACCTCTAAGCGAGTCTCTCAAAACACATAATGTTGTGCATACTTCTTCCAATATCCATAATTATTGTTTGATTCATGAAATAGGTTTTTTCTGTTAGCCCTATTCAGGTGTTTCTAATCAATGGATAGTAAACACAGGAGGAAGGGAAGCACACGAGTCCTGCCCCCTCCAACATTGCTTCCATCTCTCTCTCTCTCTCTCTCTCTCTCTCTCTCTCCTTGTATGGAGGATAACTTTGCAAAGAGGAGCACATTCTGGATCACATGGAGAGTCCCCAGGGAGGAAGAATAGAGAGAGATGGAAGCATGTAGAGAGAGATGGAAGCAATGTTTCCATTCCTTGCATGTTTATAAATTAAAAATGGCTGCATAGGGCTCAAGAAAAGAATTATATCACACATTCTGTTCTGTCCCCAGTTCTGCTCCTCTAGCACATATTTGCTATTCATTCATGTGTCCCTTGAGCCAAGTTCAGACTCCATGATCTTACATTTAAGAAAGGGATGAGGAACCTCCAGTCTGTGGAAGGTCTCCCTCTGACCCCTGCCCTTATTTCTGATCAGATATTGGAGATAAGGGATTTCCCCTTCTCCAGTGGAGGCTGGTGGCTCCAATGTCAGTGGTGCGGTGAATCTGCTCCGGGTTTCAGTCAGAACTCTAAAGGAGCTATCCACTCCAGGGCCAGATCTACACCAAGCAGGATATAGCACTATGAAAGCAGTACGAAAGCAATATATAAGAGGCAGAATCCACACTACTGCTTTATAGTGGTATTGAAGTGCACTAACAACTGTTGGGGCCCATGACAAATACCGCTTCAGTGCCGCTTTCATAGTGCTATAAGCTGCTTGGTATAGATCTGGCCTGGGTTTCAGACAGACCAGACATAACTCTAAAGGAGCTCTGGACCTTGAATTGCTCCTTTAGAACCGTTCTGACTGGATTTACTGCCCCACTGACATCGGAGTTACCAGCCTCCATTGCCCTCCCCACTCTCATGCTGCAGTGAAGCTTTTGTAAAAAGCCTCCATTGGTTCTTTATTCTCAGGCCCTCAGGATCTTACCAGGCAAGCCACCTCAGCGTTAGGGAAATGAGGGGAAAACAGGAGGACAAAGATCAGCTCTCCCATTTAGGAGTACAGTTGCAAAGCCCTCCATTTACAATGGCCGGTGTCATTGTCCTGGCTGGGTTATAAGAAGGAACATTTATGATCCAACAGCAGTGACTCAGCATCATAAAGACACTGTGAAGCATTCTCAGTATGAATCTCCCCAGCTTCAGTGCAATCTGATTTTTTCCTGTCCACAGGTCATACTTTTCCACTTCAAATATCACCCTGCTTCCTCCCAGCTAGCATGGGATAACCAGCCCCCCACCTGCTCAGCCTGGATTCTGCCCTATATTACTCTTTGATCAGATTCAGATGCAGTCTGGCATTTCCAGCCTACCCCAGCGCCCTTTCCTTTATCGCCTATCTCAATCTCCCTCTGGTCTCCAGTGAAGCAAACAAGAATATGAGGAAACCTTGTCAGATTCACCATTGTTTTATACATTTCTGAGGTATTATGGTATGCACCACCGCTGATGTGAAGGAACCCTTCTCTCACAAGCCACCATCCTCCTCTGGAGTAGCGGCAACAACGCTGGCTTCATAGAAAAGAGATGGATGCCTGAAGTTTTCCTATAACCTTGTAAGTTTCACCACCAGAGAGTGGAGAAGGATGTGGTAGAGAAATCTACATCAGTGAAGCTGACCAGGTCTCCCCCTCACCGCGCTTTTGTATAGGAAAGTAAGATTAAAATGTAGGGAGGCGGCCATTTTCCAATGTGTACAACTCTATTTTAAAAATGGACTTGAAATGTACTTCATCTGTTCACAAATAAGACAATAAATGCAGGAAGTTTGCAGCGCAATTTTAAATCAACTGTCCTGCATGGACACCCTGCAGGATTAGAAACCTGATACAAGAACATTTTATAACGATCTTTCAATAAACTGTTTATTGGGCAGTCTATAAATTGAATAAATAAATACATGCATACAAGCAACAGAGGAGAGGCTCAAAAGCATATTTGAAATTGGCTTTAGGTCATTAAATGCAGCTAAAGCAAATAATCTAACTCTGGGTTGTTTTGTCTTTCTTTGCTTATCTACAGTATGTGGGTTGCTCTGCCTTGTCACCCTAGTTGTTGGGAGTGCAGTTGGGTGTGGGGTGTTTGTGAGCTTCATCCCATGTACCTGTTTCCCTCAAATTATCCCCTACAGCACTAAACTGTCACCGTTGTTGTTGTTGTTGCTACCGGGCAGCTAGATCCTTTGCATACCAGGAAATGGGTTTAAGGGGGGAAATGTAAAAAAATATTAAAAAATCAACGGATGACCCAATCTGATTAAAATTTAGTATGCTTAAAGCTCTCCTTAGTATCTATTACTGTGCCAATTTTGATGTCGTTATCTTTAAAGCTTATGCAGACGTAAGCATTTGCTTAATTTTTCTTCAAATCCTGCTCCTGTGCCCCAGTGGCCGCTCGGAAAACAAGAAATGATACGCTCAAAAACTAGTAGCAAAATATTGCACTTCTTTTGGTTAAGAAGCGCAATTAAAGCAGGATGCATGGGAGTACTTCACAATAAAAGCAGATTATAAACTGGAAAACTTCTGAGTCCTTTGCACTCAATTCACAGTGATTGCACAGTATAACGCTGGTGTGATAAAGCTCTGTGTCTGGAGTATCAAGGCAAGGTACCTGTTAGGGTTTTAGGCAGAGAACTGTAAGCAGTGGGTTCACCTTCTCATGTGTGTTGTGAGAACTTACTGTGCAAAACATTTTTTAAAATGCAAAATGCCCTTTCTCCATAGGTTCTCTTCACCAAAGTTCCTCCTAGCCAGCTCAAAGTGTGTGCAGTATGAGGCCAAAGTGTTATAGCCCCATGCCATGTGTCTTGACATCTGAGTTGTGGCTTCTTTACATGGGCTTTATGTACTGGTGATTAGGGCTGCACACAAACCTTGGTTTAAAGCACAAATCTGATGCAGATCCAAAGGGGCGCAAGTCTGAAGGGGTACAAGTGAAGTGGACTGGTCCAAAGGCTTTGGAACTGTCATGGAGAATGTTTTTTTTACTTTACTCTGGCCAATTTGATGCATTATTGAACCCCACAAAAACACCACCAAGCTTTCCATAAATGGGAAATACCAGCAAAAGATGGGGACAGGCAGCTGTAGCTTCCAATCAGGGAATGAATTTATCAAGGCTCTACTTTTAACATCCAATCACAGTGCTTTTTTTGGGGGGGGAGGAATGTTGAAGGAACTTTGTATTCTTTTCGGTGCCTCCTGAAAACATCATTATTCCAGGAAGCCTTTCCTTAATGACTAGCCATGGTTTACTGTACATTTTGCTTCTTTTAAAATGTTTTAAAGTGTTTTCTGTTTTTATTTTATTTTATCTTGTACACCACTCTGAAATTTTCAACGGGGAGCGGTATATAAATATTGTAAATAAATAAATAAACTTATCAGAAGCTATTCCAGCCTTTTCACTGCCTTGGATGATTGTATGTGTCTGGCAGCAGCACACGAGGCTTGCAAAAGGGACTTGAGCACCACCACAAATTGGGAGATGGTGCCCCACGTCAGCTCTTCAGTGGGTGGCTGAGCAGCTATAGAATTTGTTTGCTTTTTAAACAAGTATTTTATTTTAGAAATACAAAATAGCAATGATATAAAAGCAAAATACCAATCATGTACAACACATGTAAACAGGAGGTTGCATTATTTTAGAATTGTTGTCCCTGGAACATACACTTGTTTCGTAAGTTTTTATCTGTTACCACTACAACAATGATCAGTTTTCAATTGTTAGTCTTATTAGTTATATCTTTTCAAAAGTCGGACTGTACATTTTGTGGGTGCTGGTCTGTAGACACTGCATTGATTTATGCAGTCAAGGCGAACCAAGTTTCTAAGAATGAATCCTCCTTAACAGGAGGGTAGGACAGCTCCATAATTTGTAAATGTATTAACATTATAGTGAGGGAAGGAATGCTAAGAGTATCTGAAATGAGCACATACTGCCATCTTATGGAAGAATGTGTTTATTTTATTTAAAATATTTCTACGTTGCCTTACAGGGCAGAAACCCTCCCGAGACTGCTTATAGCATTAAACATAAGAACATAACAAAAGCCATGCTGGATCAACCCAAGTGTCCATCTAGTCCAGCATTCTGTTCATACAGTAGTCAACCACCTATCCATGGCAAATCCACAAGCAGGACATGAGTGCAACAGAATCCATATAATCAAAAGCCAATGAGACAACAAACATTAATAAAATACAAGCAATAAAACCTTTCTGGAAGCCTACAAAATAATTGCAGCTGCAGAGCAGAACAGTTCAATTGGGATAAACTAAAAGGTGAACAGCAGAAAATCGATTCCTCTTTTTCAGGAAATTTCTTTCCGTGTTTGCAAAGCTGGGCAGGTTAGAAACATTTACCCATTTTACAAAAGGTGCACTGTAGCATACTGAAATTAACTTTTCTAAATATTTCTGTTGTAAAAAGTTAAATACTGAGACCCTAATATAATAACCGCTACGTAGACTTGGTCTGCTCTTTAAAATAATTAGGTACTACCAGGCTTATCTAGAGTAGTCCTAACTTCCACCTCTGTTCAAGAGCCTGCCTGGAGCAAGTAGGTTAATAAGCTATGATGGAATAGCTTTTATTTATTTATTTATTGCATTTCTATACCGCCCAATAGCTGAAGTTCTCTGGGCGGTTCACAAAAATTAAAACCAAAGTATAAAACAACAGTATAAAACCATAATATAAAATACAATATAAAAGCACAACCAGGATAAAATCAGCAGCAGTGCAGAAATACAAATTTAAAATTCAAATTTAAAACAGCAAGGTTAAAATTAATTTATATACTGTCAAAATACTGGGAGAATAAAATACTGTTGCTGGTTATGGGGTGGGCCTTCTTTGTGCTCAGCACAGAAGAGGATGCAGGATAGATCCTGGACTTGTGGAAAACAAGAGAAAAGACAGAGAGAAGGACTAGCTGGCAGCAGCAGTGCAAAAAGTGTGGACCAGGAACCACAATAGGTGCTTGATTATTTATTTAATTTATATCCTGCCTTTACACACACACAATAAAATGGTGCTCAATCTGTATTTTATTTTAACAATAAAATACAGATTAAAACGTAACAGAAAGACACAATTAAAAACACGAGTGTATTGCCCAACTGATTAAAAGGTCTTATTGAATTCAGTGGTACTTACTTCTGAGTAAACACATGGGCTAGCAGCTGTACACATGTACCCATATGTGATTTGCAGCACAAGACTATGTATGCTTTACCTGGTAGTAACAGTATTCTAATACGGATTACTTCTCCTTGCAGCTTTGGAATCATAGTTTAATTTAATTTATGTTAGCGCGTTTTTGCAGCCTGATCAACGTGCCTGGTACTCGGTCCTTGCATGTGCTGGGCTTAAACATATCACGGGCAGCGAGTCTTCTCACATTACACAATATACATTTTAGTTCCACAATGGGACGAGACGGAGAGCGATGGAGTTTCCTATCACTGGTGGGTGAGCCATTCAACACCCTGGTAAGGGCAACGGCGGCGATGAGATGAAATAAACTCCACTCCTACCACCACCACCATCACCACCACCACCACGTCCTGCTCAAAGCTCCTGCCCCAGGAAGCCTCCTCAGCATCCCAGGCGATACTTGGGACCCGCTACTAGCTGCACCGGGAGGCCGCCTCCGCTAGGGGCAACGCCTTGGAGCTGCGGCTCTACGAGGAGGCCGCGGCGCCGCCAGGGAGGATGAGCCCGGCCTTTGCCTGAGCCCGACTTCCCCACTCGTGCGCCTGCGCGAGTCCTAGGAGTCCTTGGCGCTGCTGCTGTTGCCTCGGCGGACGCGTGAACCTTGAGGGTGGTCCGGACCGGCGCCGGTGACGGCAGAGACCCCAACGCCAACATGCAGAGCTGGAGCCGGGTCTATTGCTCTCTCGCCCAGGTACCGGCATGCCTGGCCAGGAGAGGGCAAGGCGGGAAGCGAGGGAAGAGGAGCACCGGGCCCAGTTGCAGGCCTGCCGCTCTGGGGCCTGCTGGGATAGGCGGACACACCCACCGTCTCCGCTGCGGGAGGGGACGTGGGGCGCTGGAGCGGCCTCGGCGGGCGGGAGGTTGGCCTACGCGCAGCAAGGCCGTGCGCCGCCCTTGGGCCCTCGCAGGTCTCCCTGCCTCTTCCTGTGAGGGAGGTTTCTGGTTGCCCTCTGGCCGGCTTCCTGTCCTGTGCCTTTCGCAAGTGCGGGGGCAGGCAGCTGTTCAACCGGTGGAACTGTCCCATGACGTCCTGTGCTGGGGAAAGACTGTTATACACAGAAAACCCAGCACCTATTAGTGCCAGTGGTGGAAGGGTGCTGCAAGCCAAAGTAGGCGACCATGGACATAGCTAGACCTAAGGTTTATTATCCCTGGATCGTCCAGGGGTCAAACCTGTTCATCTAGGTGATATACAGGGGATCCAGTGCTCAGGCAGGGGCGAACCCTGGATGATCCCAGGATAAACCTTAGGTCTAGCTGTGGCCCATGTTAATCTGATGCTCGCTACAGTACATATACATATTCTCACCGCCCTTGCTTTGGGTTGCTTTTAGGTCAGTACTCAGCTGGAGTAGACAGAAGCACGGTGTGGGAGAGGCAGGGCCCTGATGTTCTGTCCATCAAAGGTCAAACCAGATATTACTTTAGCCACATTCAGAAGACACCTTAAACCATGGTGAATAAGGCTTTTTGAATAAGGCAAAAAGCCTTATTCACCATGGTTAAAAGTCATGGTTTGAGGTGTCTTCTGAATGGGATCATTAAATCTGTGTCCAGCTGCTCTGTATGTTTTGTTTTACTCTACAGCAGTGGTTCCCAATTAGCTAAGTACTGCGGACCCCTTTTTTTCAAGCGCCAAGCCATGGAGCCCTTACTTTTGAAAATTTTGTTATCTCTATGGCAGTTACCTGTGCAAAACAATTTTTTGGAGAAAATAAGGGGTGGCCCCTAATAAGCAAAGGATTTTAGGTATACTAAAAAACAGACATAAAATTCGTGATATTACCGTGCAAAAATGACAATGGCTTAGTTAGGAATATAAAGCTGAATTTAATTTTACTAGCGTCTAGTTTACAAATGAACAAATTGTGACCTGTCTACTAAACCTAAATGTGATGGGAGAAATCATGCCTCTTTTTGTCCTGAACAATCCCTTCCACATCCAGTTCAATATTCCCTACTTTTAATCTCAAATCTGGATCAACATCGAGCCAATTTCTGTGCTTGTTCTTCATATAACAAATGTCAAAAATGTTTGTTCACAAAGATATGTGGAACAAAAAGGAACTAGATGTTTCAAAGCTTTTTCACCTAACTTCTTATAATCAGGAAAAACCTTCACCCAGAATTGGTCCAGTCTATATTCTTTGAAAAATTATTTCAATGAACCATCACAAGTCACGTCAGCAAGTGCATCTTGCTCTTCTGCAGACAGAGTTGTTAGTTGTACATCACTACATTCAAAAGGATTCCTTCTCCATGAGTTTTCAGTATTAGAGAAGTAATCCCTGAAGCTAGTCGCTAAATCATGCAGGTACTTTTGCGCATGACGTCACCGTCGAAGCAAACGGTGCGCCAAAGAAAGTGTATTTTCTTTTATTAAAATGCGGATCTTCCAGAGCTAATTGAATGGTGCCACGGACCCCCTGGGTGGGTTATGCAAACCCCTGGGGTCCATGGACCACCAATTGGGAACCACTGTTCTACAGTAAGTGAAGGTGGCCCAATCTGGATCTTAAGCCCCCCCCCCCTCCATACTAGGATCCTGATCCAGGATGGGAGTATTTTCCCCACTCTAGAGTAAAGATGAAAAAAGATGTCGCTGCTAGATGCAGGTTTAAAATTGTGTCTGCTTTGGCTCCAAGTCTTGCTCTCTGTGCTCCTCATGGCACCTTTGACACGGGTTGGCCACATATGAATTGACAGGCAGTGGTTCATGAATGAGCTGGACATGGTGCTTGCAGAAATCCTAAGCATGGCACAACAGTTGCTTAATGGATCAATTCCTGAAGGAGAAGGCTATCAACAACACTAGGCGTGATGGCAATGTGCTACCTTCAGGATCAGAGGCAGTACTCCAGTTGCTGGGAAACATGGTTGGGAGGGTGCTGTTGCAATGTGTCCTGCATGTGGTTCCCTGGTCGACAGCTGATTGGCCACTGTTTGAACAGAGTACTGGATTAGATGGATGCTTGATCTGATCCAGCAGACTTTTCTTATGTTCTTATGCAGTGAGTAACATGGTACAATTTTTCCTGAAAACCCTCCTGTGAAACAACAAAAGGTCCAAACCTTTTATATTCCTATGAAAATTCCTCCATTAAAACTTTTTGCCAGAGCTAAGGAACAGTTATTATTTTTCAAACTTTGCCTTGACAGTTGATGCACTTAGTTCTGCCATATGTTACTTACCTTTTTTGAGGTCATCTGTCTCTGAACCTGGCAAAGAAGACTTATTCCTTTGGCTTTCCCACATTGAAAATACAAAAATAAGGACATTTGCCTTTTCTTCTGTAGTAGTCTGAAATAAACGGTGTCTGTTATTGACTGTTTGCAATAAAGCTCACCATTTATGTAAAGAGATATCTAGCCATCTTTGAGGGCTTTTCACATGCTTTGCTGTGACTTGAAGTTGTCAGCCCCTTCGTTATCTTTCGTTAAGCACCTTCTAGCTATGTACATAGAATTGAATGTGGCCTTGGGTTTAATTCCAAAGACCAAATGTGAAATAGTAGAGAGGAAGTATTGGCTTGTGGGATTATCTACATATAGACTTTGCTACTTCTATCAGCAGTAGAAAATGATCTCCAAAATCACCCACTCATCAAAAAGGATTTCAAAGGTATTTCTCTAGCTTGTGCTTTCATAATTCCATACATTAACTGTGTGTAATAAACAGAAATAAGAAGAACATAAGAGCCATGCTGGATCAGACCATGGGTCCAACTAGTCCAGCATTCTGTTCGTACAGTGGCCAACCAGTTCACAGTACCATTCATTACGCAGAAATTGCACCTGTGAGGTAGGGGTTTTACAAAATATATGTTAAAAATACACCACACCACCCTAGTTGATTCAGATTATGTTAAAAAGGCAGACATTGGAGATTTGAGGAGGATACAAAGCTACAATGGTGAATAATTTTTCCTCCCTAGGGCTGGTTGTCATGGAGAGACGTGAGAATAGAAGTTACCTTAACTTCTATTCCCACTTAATGAATAATTATGTTCAGTCAGTGTAACAATGGGTGCATCCTCTGAGTGACAGATCAATCTGTTTTTGCTTTGATCTCTGTGTGTTCAACTATATTAAATCTTTCTGGGAGAATTTAAATATTATATATTTTTTAATTTCTCTTTTCTTTTTTAAATCAGAGAAACCATTTTAGCCGGCTCCAACATGGCTTACAAGGCATTTCTGCAGTTCCTTTAAGAACCTATGCTGACCAAGGTAAATATTATGAGTCCTTAAATTCCTTTCAAAACTCAAAGGTTGGATTGCACATTTAAACGTTTTGGGTCGTAGCCTCACCATTCCTGCCTGAATGGTGTTCCCCAGGATTATTATTATTAAAAAAAAGTCTAAATATATAGAGCTGCACTATTTTGTCAAGCTAATATCTGAATGTGGCTTCTCAATCTTATGTTTTTTGTTAGAGGGGTTGTGTTGGATGTGCAGATACTGGCCTACAGAACATACTCACTATACTTTGGTTGAAAAATGTAAACAAGCTTGAATATAGTTGTGCTTTCTTCCTAAAATACATGGAAGCAGTGCCTGGGAAAGGCCCCTTTTCCATGTATTTAAAAGGAAAATATAGTTGAGAAGAGTGAGTGTCTATTAAAATACCTTAATTTTGCATGTTATCATATTTTGTACTTGGGTTTCCATACCTGATCATGCCACAGGATATGCTAAAATCCATTTTGTGATATTTCCCCAGATGTACCTAGCAATAATTTTGGCAACTTAATATTTTGAACATTTTTTTACACTGAATTTTATTTATATTTATTTATTACATTTATATTCCGCCCCATAGCCGAAGCTCTCTGGGTGGTTTATCATTTAACAATATGATAAGGAAACATCAGAATATGGGCAGCTTTATTAAAGGTGTAAGCATAGATTCAATAAGCTGTTCACAACTTCAGTAAGTCATTCAGTATGATAATGTTGCTAAAATATCTAAAACTGCAGCTCTTCTGTTTTGTTTAAATGTAGCCAAGGCTTTTCAGCAGAATGGAATGGCTGCCCATGTCTATTTAAAGCAGTAATCCTATCCACATATGGTAGTAAGTTGCAGGGTTAGCATCGCTGCCTAGCATCCTTGGGCAGCAGTCAGGGCCCCAGCACCCCAATAGGGTCAATGCCTCCCCTGGGCCCTCCTTGATTCCCCTCCACCACAACTAACCTGACACCAGGTGGCTGGATCTGGCCACTACTTACATTTCTCCCAATGCCACCAACCTAGTGTTACTTTTGAGCATTATGCAAAATTAAGCAGGGACTAGACCTAGTTACCCTGTGCTGCTCAGAGTCCTGCCTCCACAGCCAGGTAAGCCCACCAGAACCCAGCGATAGAGGAGAGAGCCCAGGTCCCCCTCAAAGCTGAAGCTGGCTCTGGTAAGACCCATTTAACTCATGGGGGCTTAGTTTGAGCAGTGGTGTGGTGGTGAAGGGCAAGCATTCACCAGGGCAGTCCCCATAGCCACAACCCCAAAGAGAGTCCAAAGTTTCAGGCAGCTTTCATTTCCACCAGAAGCAAGTCTTAACCTGCAGGAGCTATACTAGAGTGACCAGATTTAAAAGAGGGCAGGGCACTTGCAGCTTTAATTGTTGTGATGAAGAGGAAATTTCACCAGGTTCTTCATATATACAAATGACACCTGCTGAAATTCCTTTTTCAATACAACTGTTAAAGATACCGGAGCCCTGTCCTCCTTTTCATATGCTCACCCTATTTTATCTGGCTGTGAATACAAGAGATTTAATTCAATTTATTGTAGTTATCACTGAGAGAAGTTCATTTCAAAGTGGTACATGTTTGCTCTCTAAGTTCCACAAGAAAAAATAGAATAAATGATGATACTTTTGCTGGAAATCCCAAATTGACTATTCAGATTTTTAAAATCAATTTTGGTAGGTTGTCAACATATTTCAGAGGATCGGACCAAGTGATAGATATTAGCATTCAAATAATGGAACTACTTTAATATCAGATTGCCATTTTGAATTATTAGGATGATTTTGTTGGGATTCAAAGTTAAGTAATTGAATTTGAATTTGCTGATAGCAGGGATAGTTTTGCAAGATACAGGAAATCTGCTTGAATGCTGTCAGCTTCAGAATAGCTGATAAGATGTTAAATATAACAGAAATGAATAAACTTGTTGATGAGGTAAGTAGAAGAAATAGATTTGTGCTGGAAGGTCTGGATAAATCGACTCTTTTTATAATTTGCTGGAATATGCATTGCGGCTGTATTTGGAATGCAACATACTTTTGGGATAAGTGATATTAAATGTAATTAAAAGGTGATAAAAGTACTATTCTGCAGCTTTGGAGGAATAATTGCTTGGACAGTAATTTTTTTTAATGCCAACTTTAAATATGCATGTGAAATTATATCTTTAACGCAAATGTTAACATGTTAAATATTTCCCAACATTTTCCCCAGCACTTTTTAAAAAACTGCATCTGTCTTTTCCTATCAGTTGATGCTGATGTTACTGTCGTTGGATCTGGCCCAGGGGGGTATGTTGCTGCTATCAAAGCTGCTCAACTTGGCTTTAAGGTGAGAAAACATGGTGAGATAAATCAGATAATGTAGCTATAATCCAGATAATCTTTCAAAGAATTCTTGCAATGATGTCAAAAGGCAAAATGCTATTTTATTACGTAAAACTTAAAGAAGCTGTTATATGTTATTTGACAAAAGTGCTGTTGCACACGTAAAAACAATGCACAAAGTTCACATGCACACATATAGTATAAGGAGGCTAGATATCCAATGAGTAGAAAAATCATTTAGGGCACAATCCAATCCATGACAGAAAAAAATCTGTCATTTAAAAAAAGTCTCCCCCCCCCCTTATCTAAACATGCATAGGATTGCACCCATACTTACTCATTTTGAAATAAGAGCCTTGAGGAAATATATGAAAAAATTTCAATAGGAAATTTGATTTAAATCAACCTTTTTTTCTTGCTGATTTAAATCATAAATTAAATCAATACACCCTAATAAGGGTTATAACAGGAATGTCCTCAGAAGGAGAAGCTAGATCCTGTGTTTCTATAGGGAAATTCTGGCTAAATTATTTATGTCTTTGAAACTGGGCCAGCTCAGAGGAACAGTAAAATAGATGTCTGCCAATTCATTTTCATTACATAGACACTGTTTCCCATATAACCGTAGTCCTAATTTCCCAAGAAATGTATTCTTAGAATCACTTCTGAAAGTGCTCTTAGTAACACTTAGCACCTGGCAACTGCTAAGCTGAAAATGAAACTTTTTCAATTGGAAAAAATTCTACCAGTTGTATTCTAATTGGTTATCTCTCGGTTGGACTACTGCAACCTTCTTCTCTCTGGCCTTCCTTCGTCTCACATCAGTCCGCTGGTCTCTGTCCACCACTCTGCCGCTAAGATCATCTTCTTGGCCCGCCGCTCTGACCATGTCACTCCACTTCTGAAATCTCTTCATTGGCTTCCAATTCACTTCAGAATCCAATATAAACTTCTCCTACTGACCTTCAAAGCTCTTCACTGCCTAGCTCCTGCCTATCTCTCCTCTCTCATCTCACACTATCGCCCCGCTCGGGCTCTCCGCTCCTCTGATGCCATGCTTCTCGCCTGCCCAAGGACCTCCACTTCCCTTACTCGGCTTCGTCCTTTTTCTTCTGCTGCCCCTTACGCCTGGAACGCTCTTCCAGAACACTTGAGAACTACAAACTCAATCACTGCTTTTAAGACTCAGCTCAAAACTTTTCTTTTCCCTATAGCCTTCAAATACTGAGTTTGTTCTGACTTTACACTGTTGGTTTTGCCCTACCCTGTGCCTGTTTACACTTCCCTGTGCCTGTTTGCATTCTCCTTCCCTCTTTATTGTTTACTACAACTTATTAGATTGTAAGCCTATGCGGCAGGGTCTTGCTATTTACTGTGTTATCTGTACAGCACCATGTACATTGATGGTGCTATATAAATAAATAATAATAATAATAATAATAAAAACCCAGGAATCATTTTTCTGCAACAAAACTGATATGAAAAACTGAAAAATTACTTGAGATGATAACATGTGGCTTCTTTTTAAATCTTAGACTGTCTGTGTGGAAAAAAATGAAACACTTGGTGGAACCTGTTTGAATGTTGGATGCATACCTTCAAAGGTAGGTACAAGATTTACTTTTCACATTGTACGGTGTCTGTATTGACAACCAGATGTGAAGCTACACTAGTTTTTTCTTAGTGTCTTATCACATTTCTGGTGCTAAAACTGTGATGGAATCAACATGAAAGTACAATAAACTATAAGCAGTTACAATATGGCATGGCCTACAAACCATCCACACATGTCATTTTGGAAACCATGCCAGGGTGACTTCTGAACTCTCATGGGTGAAACTTGTAGCTGCTACCATTTCTATCCCTTTATTTTAACCTATGCCTCTGGGATGTCTGGGGGTACAAAAGAATATAATTTCAGGCATTTCAAAAGGGACATAAAATACGATTCTACCTAATACCTTGACTTAGCATAGATATGGAATGTTAAAGGGTGATTGCTGTAGTTGAAATTGCAAGAATAAAGAGAATGTCTAAGGGTCATTTTTGATTTCCAGTCACACAGCCTCTTCCCTAATCAGAGAGGGAATTTCCTTTGAGGAAGGAATCTTGTAACATGATTATTATTATTATTTATTTATTTATTTATATAGCACCTTCAATGTACATGGTGCTGTACAGAGTAAAACAGTAAATAGCAAGACTCTGCCGCATAGGCTTACAATCTAATAAAATCATAGTAAAACAATAAGGAGGGGAAGAGAATGCAAACAGGTACAGGGTAGGGTAAGCAGGCACAGGGTAGGGTAAAACTAACAGTATAAAGTCCGCACAAGATCAAGTTTTAAAAGCTTTAGGAAAAAGAAAAGTTTTTAGTTGAGCTTTAAAAGCTGCGATTGAACTTGTAGTTCTCAAATGTTCTGGAAGAGCGTTCCAGGCGTAAGGGGCAGCAGAAGAAAATGGGCGAAGCCGAGCAAGGGAAGTAGAGGCCCTTGGGCAGGCGAGAAACATGGCATCAGAGGAACGAAGAGCACAAGCGGGGCAATAGTGTGAGATGAGAGAGGAGAGATAGGAAGGAGCTAGACCGTGAAAAGCTTTGTAGGTCAACAGGAGAAGTTTATATTGGATTCTGAAGTGAATTGGAAGCCAATGAAGAGATTTCAGAAGCGGAGTAACATGGTCAGAGCGCGAGCCAAGAAGATGATCTTTGCGGCAGAGTGGTGAACAGAAACCAACGGACTGATGTGAGAAGAAGGAAGGCCAGAGAGAAGGTTGCAGTAGTCCAACCGTGAAATAACCAGTGCATGAACAAGCGTCTTGGCAGAAGAGACAGACAAAAATGATCGAATCCTGGCAATATTATACAGGAAAAACGACAAGATTTAGCTACTGCCTCAATATGAGGAATAAAGAAGAGCGAGGAGTCAAATATAAAGCCAAGGCTACGAGCTTCCTTGACCGGAGTAAGCGTAACATCATTGACAGTAAGAGTTCTGTTTGAAGTTCTGCGCTAACAGTGTGCAGTTGTAGGAGAGTTAGCTGTTGAAGCTGGCTCAGAGAAGGAAAAATGAATTTTAGAAATTTCATTATCATAGTTTGTCAGTGTTGACATCATGTTGGACAAGAAGACTCTTGGTTGAGTTCGAAGTAAAGTAAAGTAGTAAAGACTTGTTTCAGGATACCTTCAGGCTTGCTTTTCATTGTGAATTTGCATGTAAGTTATGTAGCTGTATTAGTAAAATGTATTGGTTGCTAGCTGAGGGTTGGTTTGCACAAGCATGTATATCAGTTGATTCCTTCATGACTGGCAGCTTTTTGTGTAAATCAAGTCCATTGAACAGCATTGTGTTTAAGGTTTCGTAAGCTAATGCAGAAGTTCTTTGTGGCAATTATTATTATTATTATTATTATTATTATTATTATTATTATTATTATTATTATTATTATTTTTACACTTATATACCGCCCCCATAGCCAGGGCTCTCTGGGTGGTTTACAGAAATTCTAAAAAATTAAGATAAAAAGGAATATACAAAATTTAAAGTTCTAAAACACAGAACATACACACATAAAACATTAAAAGCTGTTAAAAACTAAACATGTGAGTAATTAAGATGTGCCGCTATATGCCTGGGCAAAGAGGAAAGTCTTAACCTGGTGCCGGAAAGATAGCAGCGTTGGCGCCAGGCGAGCCTCGTCAGGGAGATCAAGTCTGGGGGCCACCACCGAAAAGGCCCTGTCCCTCGTTGCCACTCTCGAATACATTCATTCATTATTACTGCAAACACCAAATGTTGAACCCTGTGGCATGGTTATGTTGATAACCAATCTTATTCAAAGATTCATTCTGATTTTTGAAGAAATAGCAGTGCTGTCAAGCACAGTAACTATTTAATACAATATTGTCTGTGTAGATTGTATGTTTAATTTAATTCTGTTTTATATGACAGGCCTTGCTAAACAATTCGCACCTCTATCATTTGGCCCATGGAAAAGACTTTGCTAGTAGGGGAATTGAAAGTGAGTATGCAATACATCTATTGACATTCCACATATCTCAGGTTTTGCCAGATATTTTATGGAGTTGATGTGTTGGTTCATAACCAACTTCATAAGTTAGTATACAATGCTGAATATAGGCAGTCTATTAGGTATAAACTTAATTATTTTAGGGAGTAAGTAACTACATAGAGTATTGTCTGTGTGTTTTCTTTATTTCTCTGTAGATAAAAGGGTTAAAGGGTTATGGATGGATATAAAAAAGGCACATATAATATTCCCTACATACAACAGGGCTTTTCCTCCCTTGCTTCCTGATGTAGAGCCTTGTCCCTTCCCCCAGTCTGCTCCTGAGAATCTTGGGATTCCTTAAACACAGTATGATGTGGAGCGGAGAACCAGCAGTTCCTTGGCCTGCACATGCACAAGCAGAAGGACCATTGAATCCATGCCTAGCTTTTATTTTTGTTTTAAATGAAGGATAAAAATTCAGGAAAGCAGTATGGAATGTCACCGTGAGGGCTGGGTCATACCATGGCTACAGCCCTGTTGCTAAGTAAACTTAAATGATTGGAAAATGTGTATATTTAAGCCAATTTGATTGTAAAATGGCGTGTTAGGAGTTCCGCATGATTAAGCAGTTTAATTGATGAACTATAGGGGTTTTAGTCGATTGATTAACTTATTGGTTAAATTTGCATAAATGCACATATGAGTAAGAATCATACAATGTAGGCATCATCTTAGAAGAGTTGTTTTCTGAAGGGAGGAGTGCCTTTTTAAGATGGGGCTTGCCATCTGCAATTGTATACATAATTGTATTAAAAATGAAGGGCTGGTTTGCACATAACACTAAACCATGGTTTAGTGCTACATGAACAAACCTGGACAAGTCCTCTTCTCTCTCTCTTCCTCCTCTACAGCCAGAACAAGGCTTTTGCAGAGTTTTGGTTCACTTTTAAATAATCCCAGTTTTGTGTTATGTTCAAACCAGGGATCCTGGTTTAAAACAAGTTTATTAATTTACCACCTTCTGAATGTGCATGTTTTGAAGGTGGCTTGTTTAGCAAATGACCAGAGTTTGTTTTTAACTGCAAGCCTTGGTTCAAATGTAATGCTAAGCTGGAATTTTTAACAGTGAAACAAGTCTGCCAGGATTGTCCTCATGGCCATGTGAGAAGCGGAGAGGGGACGGAGGAATGTGCGGTCCTAATGCTTTGCCTGGGTTCATCCACATCATGCTAAATCATGACTTAGTATTCTGTGCAAACCACTGCAATATTTTAAAAACTGCTGCCAGATTAATTGTGGGGGGACCTTTTTAATAGATTAACTGATGAATTGATTGAATATTGGAGCCCTTGTTGTTCTTTATTTAAGACATCTACATTCTCCTTTTTAATAGAGACTTCAAGATTGCTCACAAAGGATTAAAAATATAAAACAATACATTAAAATGACTAACTACAAACAGTAGCTAGTCATCTATGGAATAGAGTAGCCACAAAAACTGTGATTAAAACAACGGAGGCATAACTAGTGGCATAAAAATGCATCATCCATTGAAAGTCCAGAAAACTAGAAAGAGCTTAATGGCACTTAAAAATTGACAGTGTGAGGGCCCCAGGTAGGGCTGTGACCCCAGTCATCACTCCATCATCTCTGAAGGGCCTTTGTGCAAGATCCCAAAGAATGGGAAGATTCAGCTATGAAGGGTAATATGAATGCATAATCATGGTGTCCTGAATACTTTAAATTAATAGTTAACTTGTTTTAAGTACATATAACTTGTTACATGTTGTACTGAAGCACCTAGTTGAACAGGAAACTGTCCTTATGAGTACTAAGGGCTCAAGACTACAAAATACCACAAAAATAAAGCCTGTATTAAATAGTTACAGGACTCCGGTTGAATTTAGAGAAGATGATGGAGCAGAAGAGTGGTGCAGTAAAGTCCTTAACAGGTGGAATTGCTCACTTGTTTAAACAGAATAAGGTATGTTTGACCTATGAACAAAATTAGGGGGTTGTTTGTTTTTTTGCACTCTTTCTAGCCAGTTATTAGACAATTTGCATCCCTTTAATCTTTGGATTTTTACTTTATTTTAGAGTTTGTGTCTGCATAGATTGCCTTTGTATAACTTGCCGATCAGGTTGCCTGGCTAGCAACCCAATTTCCCATTCGTTAGGCTTGTAGGCTTTCTCTTTAAGGCACAATCCTTTGCATGCTTAGACAGAAAAAAGTAGTACAGCTCTCAGCATTTCCCTGCCAGCCATGATAGTTGGGAAATGCTGGAAGTTGGAGATCTTTTTTCGATCTAAACATGCATAGGATCTCACCCTTAATGGTTTTACTCCCATATTCAAATAAACTGATGGTTTGTGGCAATAGGAGTGGAAAAGCTATAACAACAGTAAATTCTTAAGCTCAAACAAATTCCTTAAGATCATGGTCCAAACATCCTGCAAGAACCACAGGCAGGAAGTTGTGCTGGTTCAACTGGTTTATATCCACCAGAACCTGCTGAAGGGTACAGGTTCCACCACTGTTATATGCCTTGCACTTTCCCCTTACTGTTAAACAAGGGTTGCTTGAATGTCTGCTTTTTAAAAAACAAACACCACACCATATGAGCCACCTAATCTGCACCATTTGGTGCTGAACTTCCTTTGTGAATGAAGGTATGCTTTCTTCACACTTCACAAAACAAGGCCTTCAGAATCACTGGACCCTGATTACTGATGGAAGAAAGATTTATTCATGAACTGTGTGGAAAGTTAGAGATGCTTGCTTGAAATGAAAACATTCTTTAAAGCAACTTTCCACAACCTGGTGCCTTTGAATGTTTTGGACTTCTACTCCTATCACCCCAGCCAGCATAGTCAGTGGTCAGGAATGTTGGGAACTCTAGTCCAAAACATGTGGACTTCCAGGTTGGGGAAGACTGCTCTAGAGTGTGTGTCTCAAGATCTAAATGCCACTGAGCGATAAAAATCTCTACTCCCATCTTCCTTTGTATATCAAATGTCAAACCTTCTTTTTAAAAAGTGCGAAGGACAGTGTTGCTGCAGTTGATGGTATGATTAGCAAGAGACTGAAATGTTTGCTTTAAGAAGAATAAACTTCTTTTCTTCTTTGGAAGGTGACACATGTGGCTGGGTTTGGAAAAATAACTGGCAAAAACCAGGTCACAGCAACCAAAGATGACGGCAGCACTCAGGTTATTAATACAAAGAACATTCTCATAGCCACAGGCTCAGAAGTAACACCTTTTCCAGGAATTACGGTATGGCTTGACTTTGAAACCTTTCTAGCAGTGTTCACAATTTATATAATGTTTAAATACTGCCTTATCTGCTAAATTCAAGGATGTGTGCGACAATTTAAAACAACAGGAACTTAAAATAACAAAAAGTCAAATCATTATATATTTCATTTCATTCATTTATTACATTTCTGTAGCCGAAGCTCTCTTGGTGGTTCCCAAAATATACTCACACAGCAATTCTTTATTGAATAATACTCTCAGAAATGTTATGGTAGCATGTTGAGGTGGTGGTTAGATGAGTATATATGCAGTGTATGTTTTTATACAAATGTATTTCATACAAAAGGGGAAAATCATTTTTGTCCCCTTGCAAAATGTGTTTAGATTGATGAGGACACAGTTGTATCGTCCACTGGTGCACTATCTTTGAAGCAAGTCCCTGAAAAAATGGTGGTCATCGGCGCAGGAGTGATTGGTGTGGAACTGGTGAGAAGTGCTTTTTAATTTATTTTCCAGTGTCTATAAATTCTTGTTACTGGCCTGCTGTGAATAACCTGGACCCCATGCAATTGCCCATAGAGGCTGTATTCAGCAGTCTTGCAAACCAGCCAAGATTGCATGGAAGCATTGGTTCCATGGAAAAGTGCCCTAACTGCTACAGCTACTACAATTTTGGCAATTGTAGAGGTCATTTTTTGAATTGACAACATTATGCAAATCACAACAGTTGTTTGTCCACTCCTTGCATGGAAGTGCCAGTTCATGCAGCCTATGCTTCCATGCAGTCCTGTCATGATCCAGGGCGTGGATGGCAGGGTCCTTAGGCAGGAATGCCGGGGCCAGGACAGACGGAACCGGCTTGGGTGGTTGGAATACTGGTGGAGCAAGCTGGGAGTGGGGCACGGGTCTTGGGTGGCAGAGTCCAACAGAGGGCCAAAGGCAGGAGGTAGATCCAGGAAACAGGCACAAGGTCAGACACAGATTTAGAATTCAAGCAGGGGCCAGAGGCAGAAGAGAAGTCCAGTCAACATGGAGGCAAGGTCTGGGCATGGGTCAAGGCAAGAGGCAGAGTCCAGGAGGAACAGAGTCCAAACAAGGGCCAGAGGCAAAAGTTGATAGTCAAAGGCAAAGCAAGGTTCAGGCACGTACCAGGTAGCAAAGGGGCCAGAGGCAGAGGCGTAGTCGAGACGAGCAAGAGATCCAGTGAGGCGAGGCAAGATTTGCGGTAGCAAATGGTCAGGAACCGGCTGCAGCTAGCATGAGAGACTGTGTTGCTGTGGCAAAGGCTGAAGGTGAAATGCAGCTCTTATATAGGCCTTTCCTGGCAGCTCCCAGCTGTTTCGTATGAGCCCACCTGGGAGTGCCTGCTGGTCTGGGCCTGAACCCTGCAGGGCTTTATCAGCCAGGGTTCGCATCCTGCGAAGCCCTGTGGCTGGTTATATGGCAAGCTGCCGCCAGATGGTGCTGCAGGACAGGACAGGACAGATCCTGACAAGTCCTTAGTTGTAGCTCTGCATGCTACCAGAGCTGGTCATATGAAACCCAATGAATATTTGCACAGGGCCAGAATGTACTAGGGATTCAGTAGGACAAGGATGTTTTTCAATAATGTCATTTCTGCTGTCATTTTAACCATCCTAAAATCTAATGGACTTCCTCCGATTTAGGAGTTGCACATGGTTTCCAGCCAGTTCAAGCTGGGTAGACAATTGCTATCTGACACCCCCTCCCCTTTCCCATGAAAAGTACATGGAAACTTTCTCTATATGGGGCCAGTGAAATGGTGCTTTGGCATGGAGCAATGTGGGAGCTAAGAAGATGCAAAGATGAAGAAGTCTTGGAGTTGTGAAGAGAGAAGCAGTGGGTATTGTTGAGGTGAAGAGCAATGTTGGTGAAAACAGAAGGGGATGGTGAAACTGCTGTGAGGAAGGAGAGAGCAGCAAGCAGCAAAGCTGTGAGAAAGTGGAAAGAGGAAGTATCAACGCTAAAGCGTTGTTCAGAAAAAGGGGAGGGTTCAGGTGTGTAGGTTTTGAATCTTTTTCTTTCACATATGCGGTGCTTGGCCCTTTTGATCCATTCCTCTACTATAAGTTGGTTGCCATGTAGACCTTTGCAGACAGCACCACCACAACAGCGAACTAATACAGTAGTGTATTTAATGGTGGATTTAACAGGAAAGTAAAGGTAAGGACTATATAGTGATTCAAACTCCTGCTTCTAGAGGCCTCCAGGATTAAGGCTTTTCAAAGTCACTTCCAATGCAGGTTTTTGCATTTTATCTTCTCTGCATGTGTTCTTGCATTTCTCTTTTCTGCTTGCAGATAGAAGATAACTGCTTTGTGAACAACTGATTTGTCTCACATAATTTTTTAGGAATTATTTTTGAGATTACATTATTACCTTTCTAAGAAAAGAAAAAGGAAAAGGAATGCTACCATGTGAGAAGGACATTTTCCCGTCTTGTTTGGCTTCACATATTTGAGAACCTGGCAAGGCTATTGTCTGTGTTAACTATATATTCTAGTTTAAAATAAAAATTAAGAGACTAAGGGCAGAATCCAACCGGGATTCCCAAACTCGGAGTCTGATGAGGATCCTATGCAGAGCTGGAGGAGCATGAAGGCAAACTTTGCCTCCATACTCCTTCTGCTCTGTAATTTTGCTCTGCAATTCACCCATCTAGCTGAAGCACAAGGGAGGGGGAGGGAAGGAAACTGGAGAAGGTTGGGGATAGCCTCTTTCCCCACTTCCCCAGTCCCCTCCCCACCCACTGGCTGTTCAACTCATAGAGGGAGCTGTTTGGATCTCTCTATGCCAATTGTGATGGGGTGAGGGAGGGAGCGGCCAGCTTGGACTCCTGGGTCTGAGGTTGGAGCACTGTCTCCGAACTGAGATCCAGAAACCCGAAGTATCTTATCCCACCCCACCCCACCCTGGACTCTATCTTGGGGTAATAGGATTGCTATCTAAGAAAGTAAAATTGGCATGGTAGTATAGTAGGCATTCTGCAGAAAATCTCAAAATTTCACCAACCTGTTTAAAGATTTCTAGTAGAGTTTGTTCTTTCAGTGGTGTATGGTGCTGTTAACCTGATGAGTATGTAACCAAAGGAACTATAAAGTTACTTCTCCCTTTTTTGAAGTCATTTTAAAAATCTCTGCTTGTTGTATTGACCACAGGGTTCTGTCTGGCAGCGTCTGGGTGCAGATGTGACAGCTGTGGAGTTCTTGGGCCATGTTGGTGGATTGGGTATCGATATGGAGATTTCTAAGAACTTCCAGCGTATTCTCCAGAAGCAAGGACTTAAATTTAAATTAAATACTAAAGTTACTGGTGCTACGAAGAAACCAGATGGAAAGATTGATGTTTCGTAAGTACCAAGTATTTGACTTAAAGAAGTAGGTTGTCTTCTCCTGTGACAACCTACAATTAGCTGTGATCGAAAAATACCTGAAAAAATATCACAGTATATCTCTATGGAGATAATGTTGCAGTTTTCAGCGTGGAAACGGCATTATTGAATTAAATTCACTAGTTCAAGGAAGAGTCTTTATTACTTTGTTATTGTCATCAGATACACTCTTATTTAGACAGAGTGTTGCTTATCATAGTGAGGGCTACTACTTATACCATTGTCAGTCGTGGCTATTGCTTATACCATCTGGCTCTTATGATACACAATTGTAAGCAACACTTCTGATGTAAAAGGCATTGATTTGCTCCCTATTCACACTTACTTCTATGTGTTCAAAGTCCTGTACACATTGCATGATAGGTAGCCCGCATAATTAAGGTGGGTGGGTAGAATCACATCAATTGGACATGTTACACTGCACATGTGTAGTCTCCGTACCTGTATTACATCCGAAGTGTGGATGTGAATTGAGCAAGCGGGGTGGGGGATGGCTCTGCCACCCAAGACCCGTGCCTGCTTTCCTACCAAAAATAGATTCAACAAACCTTGAGATAAGTATGAATCGGGCATGTAACACAAGTGGAAGTGATATATACTATTCATGTTTGTGTTCATGGCACAGCTGACAAGATGCAAAAAAGATCAGGAGAAGACATAGTTGAAGCAGTTTTAAAGGGGTACCTAGGGCATAATCCACTCATTTGTTATTGATGTAATAGTTTTGTGGTAAACTCATCATGAGTTGATTATAATATGCCTTTCTGGTTTAATCTAACCATTATGCATCAATAAAGTAGTCTAGTGACTTGAATGATGACGTGAATATAATAAACATATAAATCTGATACAAATTAACTATACTTCACCATAGTTAGAAATAATGTTTTTGCAGGCCCTGAATGGATTATCTGTGTAGTTCTGCATAGTTATTGAATAATAGAAAGTGCTCAGGATTCAGTTACATCACCAGGATTTTTGTACTCCCTTTTTCCTTAGGATTGAAGCTGCTGCTGGTGGCAAAGCAGAAGTGATTACTTGTGATGTGCTTCTAGTTTGTATTGGCCGGCGTCCTTTCAGTAAGAATCTTGGTCTGGAAGATGTGGGTATTGAACTAGATAACAGGGGTAGAATCCCAATCAACAACCGATTCCAAACCAAAGTTCCAAAGTAAGTAAAATAATGGGATTTGATGGGTTATTAGAAGTCTGATGTGTGTGTTTTTAATGTCATTAGCTGCTATTTTAAGTTTGAACTTAAGAAGCAGCTTTACTAATCTGCTAACAACATGGTTTTAAGAGCTTAGTTTAAGTGGAGGAAGATTTATAATTTATCGTATTAATTGTTTTGATCTCCCCTTATTGCTTGTGTTACTCTATAAAATATTATGTATATTGCTTGCACTGATACTTGTCAGAAGAGGACAAAAAGGTTCCCACTGGCTCTTCTGTTAAAAGACATTGTAGCTGAAAATTGTTTTACCTTAGACAATGAAAAGTTCCAAATTTGATTAGAAACATCAAATTATTTATCAGACTGTTATTTGATATATATTTTACCTGTTCAACAAATGCTATGTGTTCAGGCCAGTGTGTCTAAAGCTCTCATTGCTGCTTATATGTATAAACCTCTGCAATATTTCATTTACCTGACAGTATCTACGCTATAGGCGATGTTGTCGCTGGACCGATGCTTGCTCACAAAGCTGAAGATGAAGGCATTTTGTGCATTGAGGGCATAGCTGGAGGCGCAGTTCACATTGACTACAACTGTGTGCCCTCAGTCATCTACACACACCCTGAAGTTGCCTGGATTGGCAAATCCGAAGAACAGCTGAAAGAAGAGGTGCTGATTTTGGTTTCTCTCATTTTGCTTCTAGTAGAGCATGTGCCTTTATTTCTTTTTGAAAACACCCAGTATATTTATTTGCAAAATTTGTATACCGCTCCATATCTGGAACAGATTTCAGAGCGGTGAATTCGTATAGAGCAAAATACAAATCCAGCTTGCCCAAAAGGTGCATGTTAATGAAGCTGGTGGTAACAGTAATGTAATTGAGAACCATTGTTTGAATTATAGAGCGGGTACAGGGGATCTGGGCCCTTTCTCTTTGGAGATGGCCCCCGTAGCTACTTTTTAGAAAGCTATAGAAGGGGCATGATTTAGGTAAAATAGGGTGGATTCAGGTGTGTGTGTGTGTGTGTGTGTGTGTGTGTGTGTGTGTGTGTGTGTGTGTGTGTGTGTGTAGATTTCACTATAGGTCTCCTATCTTTCCCCTTCATAATTCAAAAACTGAAAATTTGAGGAAGAGCCCCATGGATGATAATGATGAGGTTTGTTGCTGAAATCTGGGTGTCAAACATAGTTACACCAGCAGGTGGCGCTTGAATCTTTGTGGTGGTCATAAGCTTACCGGCTTGACACCATTGAGTCTCCCCCCCTCCTCTCTCTCTCTCTCTCTCTCTCTCTCTCTCTCTCTCTCTCTCTCTCTCACACACACACACACACACACACACACACACACACACACACACACACGGGCTTTAAATTTAGCCTGTAATAGGAGAAAAATGCCATGGAATGGATCCAGGCTAGTTTAGCCACACTTTAGTCCCAATGAATCAATGGGACAAGTTAATCATGACTAATTTAAGACATAGATTTGTTCTTCAATTCAAGGAATTGTTCTTCAGTTCAGTTCTTCTTTATTCAAATCGTATTGCATTGCTACTGACCACAGCCAAAAGGACAGCCAAAATTATACATGACAAGGCATCTGTTAGGACTATAGCAAGAGAAACACTGTAGCAGATAGGAGTTAGTTTTGTATGTGGAAGCAGTTTGGAAATTAATTGCGTTGGACACTCTACTTTCAACAAGTGATTTCTATAATTGATGGAAAATGCCTCTGGAAAAACCATGCTTCCTCTCTTCGTCTAGTTTTGCACTCCTTGCACATGCTTTCCTTTTTGTTTCTTAAATTAAGCCCCTCCTCTTCCTCTCACCACCACTAATGACACTGCAGCAGATCCTGTACAAAGATTTGCAGCTGTCATGTCTAGTTTAGAACCTCACTAAGTGGGAAACCTGTGGGTTGTACCACATCAGATGGCAGGTGAGGACTCCGTAATATTCCTCCATACAAAAACATTGCAGAAGGCTAGACTAGAACCCTCCTCCCTGACATCAAGTTTTCAGCATGTAGGATTTTTGTTATATTTTTTTTGGTATGGGGGAGCATTCAATCATGTGAGCCCTCTACTTGCATTTTGAAGTGGTACAGCTCTGGCAGAGAGATTTACCCCTTCCAAGAGAATTAAGCCTTAGTATATGGGACTTAGCATAATGAAACCTTGGGCTGCATACAGCAGACAAGTGCTACTTATTGTTTTCAAGGTGCAAAGGATTAGTTCCAGTAATCTGTAGTAGCCCTTTGCTTTTTAGGGGACAGAATACAAGATTGGCAAGTTTCCTTTTGCTGCTAACAGCAGAGCTAAGACCAATGCTGACACAGATGGTTTGGTGAAGATACTAAGTCACAAGTCAACAGACAGGATGCTTGGAGCTCACATTTTAGGCTCGGTGAGTACCATAAAGAATCTTCTTGTGCTATAACACTGCAGAATCTTGTGTCTTTCCTTCTGATGATTAGGAAGTCATCATATTGTTATCTGCAATTCTGGCACCTAAACATTTGCTGGTGTGGTTTTTTTTTAATAGAAATTCAAAATATTTTCATATCCCTAAGACTACTTTGCTCATCACAGGTCTCTAGCCTTCGCCTCTCATGGTTAGTAGAAGCAGGATAAATTATTTAGGGCTGCAGTGTGATTCAATAAGTTAGATGCATTGATTAACATTTTTTGATCAGTTAATTAGGCAACAGTTGTTTTTAGTATTTTAATACAGGTACACAGGAAAAATTAGGGGCAGATCCCATTTTCAAGGAGACATCCCTTATTTTCTCTTTCATACGAAGGAATACCTCTTTGAAGGTTGATGTGATGATATGTGCATATATCCATCTAAAATAACATTCTTTTAGAAGTATTTTTATTAATATGCAGATTTGAATTATCAAAACATCTATGATTAAGAATCCATTGTGTGACAGCTTTAAAGCTGTGGTATATAATGCACAACTTATACAGATCACATAATTCAGCCTTTGGTGGCACCAAATGTTGATAGGTCTTTTAAAAGCACAGTACATGTAGTCATATTTATAATTCCCTGGAGGCCTACTCTAATTATGCTTCTTTCATTTATTACGTTATTATTTTTCCAGGGTGCTGGAGAAATGATTAATGAAGCCGCTCTTGCAATGGAATATGGAGCATCCTGTGAAGATGTAGCCAGAGTTTGCCACGCACATCCAGTAAGTTGGTGTGAGCTGTTTAGTTACCCTGTCTTTACGAGGATTAGTTAAGGATCCAGATAATTGTATGGTTGTGTTTTGTTTTCTTTACTCTCTCCTCTCCTTCCAATCAATTTCCTGATGTTTTTCTTTTGTTCCTAACAGACTGTATCTGAAGCCTTCAGGGAAGCCAATCTAGCCGCATCATTTGGCAAAGCTATCAACTTCTAAAGTGAAGAGATATCCATAATGTACTACGCACACTTTCCTGTGAAAACTGACTAAAGGCTTTGTGGAAAGCTGGGTCTTTTGGATACTTCTGGGACTTAATTAAGCGAACTTTTGTTTAAGACACGAGATATTTAAAACAAATAGGGGGTTGGGGGGAATCACCCAACAGCTGTATATTAAAAGGTTATTTGCATTACTGCTTATTTTTGTACATTCTCAGTTTTACATAAGACAAGCTACAGAGATGACAGCGCAAGTTCGTAGTGCGCTTAAAAGGTTCCATCGTGTACCTGGGCAAAATATAATAGCTGATATTATCTGGTGGTGTTGCTTTGTCATTGCTGAGGGACTGACACTGTAGTGCCACGACACAAATTATGCCACTGTCACCTTTGCCAATGCTGTTGGAATTTTAATGAAAGGGGTAGAAGTTGATTTCATCAAATCACAAACTTTTTAGTTATTTTGACCTGAAGCTGTACTTATTCTAAGCTGTACTTATTGATTACAGTGTAGAGGACTTTTGAAAAGCATAAAACTAATTTGGCTATATGAATAGCCATTTACATCCAGGCATTTTTCATATTCAAAACACTTCCATTTTAGTGAAACTTTGCAAAAGGAAGTCAACACGTTTAGGAAAAATAAAACAAAGAATCTTCTCTTGCTCAGTTTAACTTGTGAAGCTTCTTGGTTGCAAAAGTTAAATATTTTCAGAAGTAGTAAGTGAAAACCTGCTAAATAAGATCACTTTGGGAGGATGAGGACTCTGGACAAACATGGGATTTAAAATTCTCTTGTTGGTTACATAGTTCACCTGTTGTATCCTCTTAGGCCCTGGCATGCTGCTCTCTGATGGTTTTTCTCCTGGCAGTGATGTGTAAATGGTAATATTTTGCAGCAAGTTTTGTAGAGGTCTTCCCTTTCCATTATAGTTGCCACCCCCAATGTTTTCAACAAGGCTTGTATTTAGGAATGGAAGGCTAAGCTATGAGTTACATACGATGCTGGATATGTCTTAATGCAGGCACAGATTGTGTGGAATGATGCCTGGAATAGAAATGAGGAAGTATGCAAAAAAGGATCACAAAAATGTATGGAAAGCAAACACCTTTCCAAGCTTCCTTAACATATTTAAGTCAAATGAACAGATTTTAAAAACTATCATTTCAAACTCAGTTAATACATGATATACTATGGGGGAAATACCATTTGGAAATAAAATGTAAGAAAATATTGAGTGAAAAGAAAAATAGAACCTAATACTATTTTGTAAACACTTCAGCATTCACACACAGGAGTTATACAAGTAGACCAACATCTTTGGAGTTAAGCATCACTCTTCTCACATGGTGAACTGGTATGAAGTATCAGTGGGAATCACCTTCCATGAGCAGAAGTGCACATTTGAATCCAGCCCATACTTTCCAAGGTGCATTTTCCCTGCTTCTCTCTTGCATCCTTTCCTCTCTGGTATTCTCTGTGCCTCACATGATGCATCTCATAACCACCTCTATTTGGTGGATCGACACTGAATGTTCACATGTACATGCAGACCAGCATTGTCAAAACTGCCATTATCAAAGAAAATAATTCAAATATAGGATTTCAGATTGCTGTTATGATAGTTTGAAACCCGTTCATCCATGTCACTACCCTTCTGATGTCTAGCATTACATTTTTAAATGTGAAACCACAACATTAGATTTTAGCCCATAATACTTTCTTCATGCTACTTGTGCACATGCACAATGGCTCTGTTCAGATGGAACAGCAGTGTCCAGCAGCAATTCATGGATTAATTAATCCAGGAATTGTGAGGATGTGTTTCCTGGAGCAACCTACAAATGCAGCATTCGTAGGTTGTTTCCGTGATATCCAAAAAGGAGTACTTTGAGTTGTTCATGGAATCGGCTAGGTCATACTTTGTAGAGCATGATGTGTGGATCTGGACACTGAGTAGTTTAGAGGCTAAGCAACTTTGCAGTTAACCCATCAACAAAACATTGGCTAACCTCTTGGTAGTTTAGCCCCTAAACAACCCAGCACTCCAGGTTCGCACAACACACCCAGCTGATTGTAGGTTGTTGATTAGAAGTGGAAGTGCAGGAGGCAGTGAGTTCATAAAGACGATTTCATAAAAGTGGATATAGTGGCAGGCAAAGAAACCTCTTGCCCATAGAAAATAATGGCATCATATGCAATGTTCCAAGATGAGAAAGCGACATATGCTAAATTAAAACTAATTTGTTAAAATCCCATCTTTGAAGCTAAGATTTTATTAGCAGAATAAAAGGGTTAATCATTTGGGATAATGAAAGTAACATTGGTTAAATGAATCATATACTTTGTTATAAAAGTACTGTTTTATTTTATAAAGCAAAAGAGGAAAATCTTTGGTTTTAAAACTGGAATTCAGTCAGGTTATCAGCTCTCATATCAGTTTAAGACTTGTCTTCGGATTTACGTTTCTTTTTTCCTAGGATTTTTGTTCCCTTTTTCAATTACTAGCAGGTACTGTAAACTGCAACTTTTTGGCTGATGGCCTGCAAAAGGCTACGGACTGTTTCTTCCAGTTGTACCACGTGCTTGGCTTTGTCTTCCAGGACTCTTTGATTCTTTTCATATGTATCTTCGAGTTCTTTAAAAAAGAAAAGAAAAAAGGAAGCATAAGGGTTGGGTTATTCTTACAGCAGATTATGCATGTGGGATAGTTTGAAGGCAATGTCAAGGCAGAACTGGAAACATGTCTGTTTGGCTTTACTAATGAGGCTTCTAATAATAAAGAGAAAGTTCTGCCTTTGATAATAGTGTTTTGCATAATGGTGCTTTGCAAAAGGGGTTGGGAGGTGGGGAAGGAATGTTCAGTTATAATGGAGAACATAAACTTGTTTTTAAAAAAATCAGTGGAAAAAAACATTTTCTCTATTGGGTTTTACCTTTGAGCTGCTGAAGTTTGCTGTTTGCTTGATCTAACAGTATTTTAGCTTCGTTCTGTAGTGCTTCTGCTTTCTTCCTGGCATCTGCAGATTCTCCTGTTTTTTTGGCTATTAAGCTTTCTACCGTTTTATACTTCTTGTCCACATCATTATCTAGTACCTGCAATTTGAGCAAGAGACACAAGGTGGCAGTATTACTCAGAACACAGAAAAGGGATGCATTCTTCGTAGATTTGTTTGATGTCTTTGCCTTTTAATGATTGCATGCACATCATAAGCAGCGTCCACAGAAAGGAATTTATCTTCCAGTGTAATGCAAAGCAGCCTTTCTCTTTTCTTGCTAGTTTATTTACCCCATATGAAGGAAACTTTTATCAGTTGTGGTTTGCTATTACCATCCTTTCAAATGAGTCACAGCTGGACTAGATAGGATGTTTATACTATTTTTGGAAGCGAAAAGAATATTGGTGCTGTCTTTTTGGCAGCAGTTGACCTTCAGTTAGAGAATGAATCAAGGCAACAAGATTCCCTTCAGCAGGGAATTCTTTTTTTGCCATAGCAATGAGCTAGTATCCTTTGTTTTGTAAATAAGTCAGTTCCTCACCAAAACTATAGCTATCTATTGCAGTATTTAAGATTTTAAACTGAGAAAAAATAGGTATGGAAAAAGGTTTTGGAAGTATATTCTAACATTGAAGAGTGCATGAGAGACCCATATTTCTTCAATCAACCTCCTTTAGGAGACATACAATGTGCTAACTAGGCATTTTCATAAGCCGATGTCTTGAATCACCCATACCCACTACCAGAAAAGCTCCTCATTGGAAAAATGCAAAGAACTCTTCCTGAAGTCATCAGTTAAATAATTCAAATTACTTGTAGTTCCCCTTACTAAGATCAACCACTGACAAAAGTTTTACTTTTGTTGGCGTGTGCATATTACTCCTACATTAAGCCCTATCTGGGCATTAAAACCTCATGCATTTCCTGTTAGGTGAGGAGGAGAGCAGGTATATGTTTGCTAGCCCCACTGCCCACTACACACTGGGGCTGAACTTGTGAAATATTCCCTGTGTGCAGGCTTGTAGCACTATTTAAAACCCTAATCCTGAATACTTGGGAAGCCTATGTGTGTAGAGCAGGCTTCGCAATTCACAATCTCAGCCATAATGCTTGGAGAGTGGAAGGACCGGGCATTAGGGAACGTAGTGGAGGGGACGCAGCTAGTAATGGGGAAGGAGGGAGGTTTTAATGTTCAATTTTAGTCTTTCCAACAACTCTCCAATAGGATTTGCCAACATAAAGGGCCGTGGAATATCAAGATATGAAATGTTGCTGAAACAGGAATTGAATTTAAGTCCCCTGCCTCAAGAAAACCCACATTCCATTCCTGAAAATAGTGAGAAAGACACACTTCGTCAAATTTAATTAAAGGCATCTGTCCCCTTCAGATGTGTTCAGCTCCTATAATTCCCATGCTGGTTGGGAAAAGAACATTACAAGTTAATTTTCTACAGTACGGGTTGCTCCTTCCATTCAAGGTCCTGCCTATCAGGGCAGGTAGATCATTGATCTATGTGTTCATGTTAAGTGTTAAAAGTACAAGGTACAAAAAAAAAAAAATACAAACCCTCCCATAATTCCCATGCTGGCTGGGAAAAGAACATTCTTTGTTCTGGCAGGCAGGGCCATGATAATTGGAATTGCTACCTGTGGGAGAAAGCATCCCCCGAGTTCCACGGAAAGCTAGACCTGGTGGTGATGTTTGTTTTATGCTGTGAAAGCATCTCTCCTCTCCTTGGGATCCCACCTGTAGCTCCTCAGAGTGGGTAGGATACAAGAGTCCAACTCATCTGCAAGACACGGAGGCCTTAGCTAGACTGGGCTTTATGCTGGGGTGAATCCCAGGATCATCCCTGTGTGTCCACATGACACACAGGCGAGCCAGGGATCAGGGAGGGATCATCCCTCCCTTGCCTCAGGATACAGCCCTCCCCTTTGGGCCTGCTTTTTCCACGGTCCCGGGCTGAGCCCGAGACTGTAGAACGTGTGGCCCGTGGCCACGGCTTGACCCGGCTCAGCACAATTACTCGCACAGAGCCGCGCATGGGGTGCAGGAGCGCTGCGCCCATCGGGGGTAAGGTGGGCGGAGTGGGGGTGGAAATAATGGCGGGCGCAACGCCTCTCTTCCTGAGGTCATCGTGCCTTATGCGTAAATGGAGGAGGGATCTCGCGTTAATCACAATGCGAGATCTTCACTCCTCCATCGTGAGATAGAAGGTAGGTCTAGCTTAGGCCTGAGTTGGGGGAGGCTGATTCAAGGAATGGTGAAATGCCAGATTTTTTTTTTTTGTACCCTGAATTACACTTAACACACATCACAAACAAACACACAAATGAGTTATCTACCTGCCTCAATTAGTAATAAATTAGTATTTGCCTTTTAAATAATAGTACTAATATTTTTGGCCATAGCTGACAAATTCACGGGCAAATCTGACAGCACAACCTGCCCCCCCCCCCAAAGAAAATTCCTTCGTGTTTTGAAACAAAATAATTTCAAAAGGAAGTTCTTACTTGTTGAATGTCTGCAGTAGTTTGATTCACAGTAGCAACGGTTTCTTCCGTGGCTTGAATGTCCTCTGTGTTTGTGGCCGCCTTTTGTCTAAGTGCCTCCACATTCTTCTCTAGTTCAGCGATACGCAGCGTAGCGTTGTTCAGATTTTCTTCCGATGCCGTCGTTTCAGATTCAATCTAACCGGTTATAAATGAACAGAGCAGGCACAGTTTTTTTTCCAAAATTGCCATGCGTTAAAAGTTTCTTTTCTGGGCCTTTCGCGGAAAACCGAGGGTCAGAAATGGACTGTTGCTGGAAGGGAAGGCAGCCCTGCCCAGTAATAGCTTTGGTGTTATATAGTACACTTCCATGGCAAATCTTATGGGAATAGATGTAAACTTTCAAGACGAATTTAAAATAAAATTCTTCCCCTTAAGTTTAATAGCATAGTAATATAATGTGTCATCGTTTACAATTTGGTAGCAGTATAGGGGGTGCAATGTAGCAAGACTTTTATTGTGACTAAGGGTTGGTTCACACAGGTGCAACATCAGAGCAGCATAAATGCAATATGGACGCATGTGCCCTTCCCACAGTGCATATGACATAGTACTTAAGACGTATACCTGCATGTGCACGCTAGATGGTGTATGTGGTAGAGACCACACACCCTTTGTGCCATCACAGAAGCGGTGTTGGCGATACTGAGTATGGATGCAGTGACCAGTTTCATGCTTAAGCTTTATTGTTTTCAGTTGCTGTGGCTACTCTGCTGCACTGCACTTTGTGAGAAAAACAGGTAAGGAAAAGGAATGGAAGCATGATGTTAGAAGGAGAAGGGTTGTTACAAGGAAAGAAGGTGGAGATAGAAGCTGGGCTGAGCTACCTTTTACATCAGCTTTCCCTAATCTGGTGCCCTCCAGATGTTTTGGACTACAACTCCCAGCGTTCCTGACCTTTCGCCATCCTGGCTGTGGCTGATGGGGGTATAAATCCAAAACATCTGGAGGGCACCACGTTGGGGAAGGCTGCTCTAAACCCATGCCCCAAGTTGAATTCAGTCTTTGCCTGCTAATTGTTAACACCAAGTTACTGGGGAGTGGGGATGGGTGGGGTGGGGGTGGAACTGCACTAGGAGCATCTATAATAGTGACTATTTCCAAAATATTTGGGTAGTCCAAACTCACAGAGGTAAGCAGGTCTTGTGTTCCTTGAATATCTGCATCTGCTAGTCTGATGGCCTTTTCAGCTGCAGACTGGGCTTTTTCAGTTTCCTCAAGAGCCTCTTTCACCATGTCTGCAGTGACTTTAACATCTGTTGCACTTTTACTGGTTAATTAAAATCAGTAACAGCAAGCATATTATCATTATTACAACAACAACAACATTTATATTCTACCCCATAGCTGAAGCTCTCTGGGCTTCATTTCAAAGCACACACAATCAGCTAAACTTGTTTGCATCTGACCCCTGAAAAGTCCACCATATATAGTGAACACATTAGTCACAGAAAACAGACATTTTCTTATGTTTATTATTGTGATTTTTATTTTCCAAGGCCTTTAAATTTTGTATTGTAATTTTTTGTTTTTTAAATGTTTTTGAAAACATTTTGCTATAGGGTGCCAAATAAATAAATAAATAAATAACCATGAATTTCTATCCTTTGTGGACATGTCTCAATATCAGAGTTGTGCCTCTCTTGAGCACAGACGCAAGGATGGGCTACCCTTCTCTTCCAGACTGGAAGAGCAAATGCAGCCCTTCTGCCTCTAGTGTGCTCTCTCTGGCCTTAGTTAGATGAACAGGGATGACCCTGGGACAATCCCGGGACAAACCTTAGGTCTAGCTAAGGCCTCTCTCTCTCTTAAAGAGACGAGGACATTAGCCCATTGCATAAGCTGGCAGCAAGCTCCCTCACCAGAGACACTTGGCAGAGGGTAGAGGAGGTTGTTAAATGGTGAACTCATCCCCTCCTGGTCCTGGCACCCCTCTGATTTTGTGCTCTCAGTTCTAGGCATTTCATATTTCCCGCCCTCCATGCTGTTTGACTTTTCTGCTCCAAGTATGAGGTAGACGCGTTCCCTGCACCTGATGTTGTTGCCTGAATATCACTGTAGTGCACTATTCTGCTCCCTCCTTACACTATATGAGGGCAGAAGCAGTCAGAACCTCTTTTAGCACTGGTTGCTGGGCCCCAGAGCGATCTTCTGGCTGTGTCATTCCCAGTATGCTGCTGGTGGGAACTTCTGCTTGTCACATAGTTTGCTGCTATCCCCGCCCAGCCCTACTAAGTGTAGGGAGGGTTTAGTACTGCTGGCTTCTCTCCCCCATCTCCCACCCACATGACCCCTCAAGTCCCTTCCAGCACAAGGTAGGGGAGATCAAAGAAAAGCAGCAGCAATGAGAAAAAACCTGCAAAACACTATATACAGCTGAGCTATATACTATATACAGCTATATACAGCTATATAGAGCTCCATCCAGACCCAAGTGCTCTGCTCACTATGCAGGGCCATTCTGCCAAAGCATGGCAGCCTCTCCTCCTGGAGAATCAAGGAAGATAGATGGACCGTGCCCAACTGCTCCAGGGGGACATGACATTCCAAAGTTGGGGAATGCCCCCTGGCATTCAGCTGCTGTAAAAGTCTGTCTGCCCCAGAAGAGTCATCATATGGTACCTGGCCTTTTTGGCTTCATCTAAGAGTATCTTTGCCCTTGCTATATCTCCAGCACTCTGCTGTAGGACAGTCTCGACATCAGAAAGACTCTCCACCCGCTCACGGATGTTCTCCGCCAGTGCTTGTAACTGCTCAGGTGTGCTGGGCATCTCCATGTTGAGCACTTCATTGGCAACTGCCTCAATGCTGTCGAGATCAGCACTGTCTTCTGTTAAAACAGTAAGCAGAAACCATGAGTGGGACCACTGCAGATGGGGACCTCCTTTCCCCATCATTTTTATTCAGCATAGACCAGACAAATAGTAGTGGAACTCAATAGGTAGAAACCAGAAAACAGGCGGCACTAATTTAAGGTGGAAATGTCCACTCCCTTCACATCAGAAGAAGTTTATCTTTGATGAATTCTCAAGATGTCACAGGAATCTTGCATCTTATCAGGTATTTGGAATATTTGAAAGAAAGGCTCACCATGAGACAACAGCAGGTCATGACAGAAAAAAAGTGAGCATCTGGCCTGAAGCCTGCAGTGAATTTGGATCAGCAATCAGATTATAAGCTTGCTGTCTATTGTTGATACAGCCGCTTTATTTGAAGATAAGAGAGGCAAGGTAAAAGTGCCTAACATTCTCACATTCAACTTACTTCAGTCTCTGATTAATCAGATGTCTCTATAAGACAGAAGTCCATGTAAGGTAAGGTGGCTGTGCTCTCTTCTCTCTCTGGTTCACACGATCCCCACAACCCACCATGGCTAATAAGTGCCATTTTTCATTACATGCAGACCTGGCCAAGGCGTGTTGTTGGGGTAGTTGACAAGGGCGGTTTTAGGGTTGTGGGTGGCTTGTGAACTACTGAAACAACGTATCCTCATCGGGTTTTCATGTAACAAGAATCTACGGCTGCGCCCCGAATATTCAAAATGGCAGCTGCCAGCATGAAAAGCCACTTGGGGAAATCCACTCATGGTGGTTTCTTGTTATGTGTGAACCAGGCTTCTCTCTCTTTCTCTTTAACTAGTCACAGAAGTTGAGAGAGAGAGAGAGAACACAAAGTACAGCCCTGCAAATGTCCAGTTTCTGCATGCACACCTTGGGCCACTAAAAGTGGATGTTTATCAAGGGCTGCACAACCATCTCTCCCTGTGTGTGTTCAGGAATGATGTGACACCAAAATGATGGAATAAAGGGACAGCATACAAGTGAATAAGGCCGTTGAGGAAAGGAAATGGGCAAAGTTGCAAATGGCTAGGTAATGTAGAGGTGAGGAAGAGGCTGAAGTTCACAACTTGATTTGAAATATCCAGTCTAATCTTTGCCTGCAGCTTTCTAGTCAAAATCCTATGCTTTAGAGCTTCGAAATAATGGGTCAAGAAGCCACAGGAGTTATTCAGAAAAGATACATTGCAGCAGCCCAACCATATTAGAACAATACTTACTCATCAGAAAGTCCCTGATCTGCTTAATAAGATTCCTCAGATCCTCGTTGCTCCTGTCCACTTGCTTCTTGGTGGCGTTGGTTTTTAGCAGAACTTCTTGTGCATTTTGCTTTGCTTCATCGGCTCTTTGTTTCGCTTCTGAGACCTAATTGGAGTAAGTGAGCTGCTGTTTACAATTTCTAGCAAAGCCAATTATACATTTTAAAAAACCTATTCAGGAAAAAGAAAAACTGACAAAGCAATTACTTGGCATTGAAGCCATGTGAGACACTCATAACAGCCAGAAAACACTCTTAAAATTATGTAGGCAATCCACCACCACCACCACCACCAAGGTGTTTTAAACAAGACAAGTTACTGGGTGAAGCTCACCCATGGGAATTTCTGTGTAAGCGAGATCTTTTTACGAGGGCACTTAGCAGGATCATGGAACTCACAAGAAGCAATTTATTTAGGCAAAACAGTTTGTCTCCAATTGTCTAGACTTGCACAATCTGCTGATGAACTTGTTTTCTCTCTAATCGTTAATGTTTGAGCAACATTAAAAAGAATAATTACCATTTTTGAGAGCTGTTCAACTTCTGCCAAAGCACTGAGTATGTCTCTGTCGAAATCCATAGCTTTCTGCCAGGCATTGTGGGCCACGGTAACCAATCCATCACAGCCTGGTCCTCCACACTTCTTCTTTCCATCTTCAGTTCGGCAGCTCAGACCACCACATTCTGAATCTGCACAGGAAGGCCCGAGGGGAGTTCCACATGTCTGCAGCAGGCAGGATTAGACAGAGGGAAGAGGCAGGGGTTATCGCTCTTTCAAAATATGATCAAGAGCCTGCTCCTTAAAGCACTATCATCAGCACAGAACAATATGGTGATCAACTGAGGCTCCTAGAAGTTGCAGCACTGGAACTTTCCAGAGCCCTTTCCAGAAAACAAAGGCTACTGGGAAATGTTTAGGTCCCAAGAATGAAGTGACCAGGGGAACAGAGACACTTTTGCAACTCACAGCTCTACAATTATCTGAACAGTATTGTGTGATAGCCACTTGGGTGTCTCTCTCTCTCTCTCACACACACACCTTACTGAACCAGTTTGCAACCCATCATGATAGCTAGAGAGCTGACAGAGTGGGGAATGACATCAGTAACATGGCACTCATATAGGGATAAATCAGATGAGACTGAGAAATGCATGATTAGATTTCCAGTTCTTTAACTTAAAAAAAAGAAGCTGTGTGTGTAGGGGGGGCACACAATCTAGATACGAATGACTGTGTGTGTGAATGTGTTAGTTAATCCTTCCCCCCATGCCTGAGTACTTGCTCCAAAGGAAAACTATGGTGTCCGGTTACCCCTCCCCCGGAAGTAACTAGCTGGTTTGGGAGAAGTGAGTGGGACTTCTACTGGTGGGGAAAATAACCTCACCTCTCTGCCCCAGTACACAATCCAGATTCAGTATCCACAGCTATTTTTTTTAGTACAAATATTCCTTCACATATTTTAGGCCCTGGTTGGCCAGGGCTTGAGCTGGGTGCCAGGCTTGGGCTTGGTTCAGTCCAAAGGGTTATCTAATTCAGCATCTTGCTTCCCACAGGGGCCAACCAAATGCCTACAATAAGCTCACAAGCAGAATACAAGTGTGATAGCCCCTTTCTGCTGGCTGCTTCTGATCCCTGGGGAAGGTAACGGCAACCCACCCCAGTATTCTTGCCGTGAAAACTAAATGGATCAGTACAAACAGAGATATGTCGGTATACCATCGGAAGATGAGACTCCCAGGTTGGAAGATAGTCAAAATGCTACTGGGGAGGAACAGAGGATAAGTTCAACTAGCCCCAAATGTGATGACGCAGCTACCTCAAAGCCGAAAGGACGGCTAGCGGCCGGCGGTGCTGGTGGTGAACGACGATATTCTAAAGGTCAACACACCATAGGAACCTGGAAAGTAAGAACTATGAGCCAGGACAAATTGGATGTGGTTATTGGTGAGATGTCAAGATTAAATATAGATATTTTGGGTGTCAGTGAACTGAAATGGACTGGAATGGGCCACTTCACTTCAGATCACCACCAGATCTACTACTGCGGAAAAGAGGACCACAGAAGAAATGGAGTAGCCTTCATAATTAAAATATATCCCCATACCAGAGGAACTAGAGACCAAATTGCCAATATCTGCTGGATAATGGAAAAAGCCAGGGAGTTCCAGAAAAACATCTATTTCTGTTTTATTGACTATTCTAAAGCCTTTGACTGTGTGGATCATAACAAATTGTGGCATGTCCTTGGTGGTATGGGGATACCAAGTCATCTTGTCTGCCTCCTGAGGAATCTGTATAACGACCAAGTAGCAACAGTAAGAACAGACCACGGAACAATGGACTGGTTTAAGATTGGGAAAGGAGTACAGCAGGGTTGTATACTCTCACCCAGCCTATTCAACTTGTACGCAGAACACATCATGTGATGTGCTGGGCTTGACGAATCCAAGGCTGGAGTTAAAATCGCGGGAAGAAACATTAACAATCTCAGATATGCAGATGATACCACTTTGATGGCTGAAAGCGAGGAGGAGCTGAGGAGCCTTATGACAAAGGTGAAAGAAGAAAGTGCAAAAGCTGGGTTGCAGTTAAACCTCAAAAAACCAAGATTATGGCAACCAGCTTGATTGATAACTGGCAAATAAAGGGAGAAAATATGGAGGCAGTGACAGACTTTGTATTTCTGGTCGCAAAGATTACTGCAGACGCTGACTGCAGCCAGGAAATCAGAAGACGTTTACTTCTTGGGAGGAGAGCAATGACAAATCTTGATAAAATAGTTAAGAGCAGAGACACCACACTGTCAACAAAGGTCCGCATAGTTAAAGCAATGGTGTTCCCCGTAGTAACCTATGGCTGCGAGAGCTGGACCATAAGGAAAGCTGAGCGAAGGAAGATAGATGCTTTTGAACTGTGCTGTTGGAGGAAAATTCTGAGAGTGCCTTGGACTGCAAGAAGATCAAACCAGTCCATACTCCAGGAAATAAAGCCAGACTGCTCACTTGAGGGAATGATATTAAAGGCAAAACTGAAGTACTTTGGCCACCTAATGAGAAGACAGGACACCCTGTAGAAGATGCTGATGCTAGGGAAAGTGGAAGGCAAAAGGAAGAGGGGCTGACCAAGGGCAGGATGGATGGATGATATTCTGGAGGTGACGGACTTGACCTTGGGGAAGCTAGGGGTGGCGACAGCCAACAGAACGCTCTGGCGTGGGCTGGTCCATGAAGTCACGAAGAGTTGGAAGCGACTGAACGAATAAACAACTTCATCGTCCCTGAATTACCCTTTTGGGCATCCACATTGGGGCCTGTTCAGATGTCACACTCAGCCACTATAGATCGCTCAAAAATGTGATCAACGGTGGCTTAGTTTGTTTTGGTGAGGTTCCCCCCATGATGGCACATCTGCCCAGATCCCAAACATACCTTCTACAGTGGTGTTAACCAGCTCTTTGTGGGTCACGCTGGCTGGCTGAACATAAAAAAAACAGCAGACCATGAAGTCAGCTGGCAAGAGCGTCCACCACTTCCAGTGATGCTCTTGCCAGCGCACACGATCTCTATGGTCTTGTGGCCCTTTGGTGTCCGGAAGTTATCCATGGAGCAGGGAGGGGTAAGCAAACCACAGTGCTCCGCCGGGGTAATGATTGTGTGACTGCATGTGCGCATCGTGGTTTTCTTACCCCTCTTCACTCCATGGATAATTTACCCTCCCTCCCCCATGATCATGTGAATAATGACCATATCTTGAGATAGAAAATTCCATAGTCTTAATTATGTATTGCCTTTGTTTTGTCTGTCCTGAATCTCCCACCATTCAGCCTAATTGGATGTTTCCGGGCTCTAGAATTATGAGAAAAGGAGGAAAACGTCTGCCTATCCACTTTCTCTACATTATACATAACCTTCAATATCAACACCATGTCCTTATTTGTCTTTTTTCTAAACTAAAAAGCCCCTAGTATTGTCACATCATAAGGGAATTATTCCAGCCACCTGCCAGACTGAGCCCATATTATTATTATTATTATTATTATTATTATTATTTGCATTTTTATACTGCCTAATAGCCGAAGCTCCCTGGGCGGTTCACAAAAACTAAAACAAGTCAAAATATAAGACAAACAGTATAAAAACATGATATAAAATACACATTAAAACGGATTAAAACATACCATACATGATTAAAACATCTTTAAAACATCCTGAAAACATTCTAAAATTTCACTGGATAGGCCTGCCGGAATAGATCAGTCTTTATTGCTTTTTTAATTTCTAAAAGACTGTCAAGTTGACGAATCTCCTCCCATACTGTGGGACACCTTATTTATGCCCCCTTAGGTGATTGGATTGTGTGTCTTCTCTGATATTTATCAAATTTAGGTACACTTTAGTATTTCCAGTGGGAAGTGCCTAGAGAAGAAGGGATTATAATGAGACTCTTCCACCATGGAAGACAAATCCCTGGATCAGACGTTTTTGCCTTAGGGAGGAGATTATGCATGAACTGAGCTATTGTATGTTACTTTTAATTATAGCTGACAATGTTGAAAAGAACAGGTTCCTTTGGGCAACTCAAAAGAGAGGGAACAAAGTAACATTGAAAAGTAAGCATTCCCTTTACTTCACCTCATCTCTCCACCATGACTTTCTCAAACAAGACAGAGAGAGTCTCCTTTCACCCAGGTTTTACCCTTCAGAATAGAGTGCATGGCATTCACTCCCTATTACTAACTACCATTCAAATTGTTACTGGAATTTCTAAAACTAGAGAGCATTCTAATCTTCTGCCTGAGACTGTAACCTGATGAGATCTGAGCGGTGGTGACTGAGCAAGAAAGAGATCTTGGGATTGTGGTGGACAGCTCGGATAGGGAGACATTTTTCTCCCTCTCTCAAAACACTAGAACCCGGGGTCATCCCATGAAGCTGATTGGTGGGAGATTCAGAATAAATAAAAGGAAGTACTTTTTCACACAGCGCATAGTTAAATTATGGAACTCACTACCACAAGATGTAGTGATGGCCACCAATTTGGATGGCTTTGAAAGGGGGTTGGATAAATTCCTGGAGGCAAAGGCTATCAATGGCTGCTAGCCCTGATGGTTGTGTGCTATCTCAAGTATTCGAGGCAGTAAGCCTGTGTGCACCAGTTGCTGGGGAACATGGGTGGGAGGGTGTTGTTGCACCATGTCCTGCTTGTTCATCCCTGGCCAATGGCTGGTTGGCCACTGTGTGAACAGAGTGCTGGACTAGATGGACCCTTGGTTTGATCCAGCATCAGGGCCCTTCTTATGTTCTTATGTTCTTAACCCAAAGCTCCCTTCTGGTTGAAAACACTGACTGCATTTTTTTAAAAAAACATGCAACCTGCTTTCTTCCAGGCATATTCTGGTCAAAAGCACTGTAATTCCCAGTCTTTTTTGTTCCATAAAACAGTTTCCCAGTTTTCTTTCCCTTTATGTGCATAGGGTTGGCTCCAGGTTTAATCCTAATAAGTAATGACTACTAATGGGTGTACTCTAACTTAAATCCCATTGATTTCCATAGGTCTACTACTAAATCTGGAACCGACCGATAGCGCCCAGCTCTCTTTATGCGAGAGGGATTTTGTCCTCTCCACCAGCTTCTGTCTAGCCGTGAGAAGCTGGCTCAGTCTCCACCTACCTTCTCAGCCGCTTCTGCAAGATCCAGACTTTGCAGCTTGCCCGCGAGTTCATCCAAGAGGCGCGACTGTTCTTCTTGCTTAGCCTTGAACTCCGTCTCCGTCTCATTGATCATACTTTCCACTTCTAGCCGCATTTCAGCTGACTGCTCTACTGTACTTCCAGGAAGAAGAGCTGAGGCATTGGCTCTCTTTTCTGCATCCAGGGACATTTGGAAATATTTGGTGATGCTGTCCAAGGCTCCTGTAAAAATCAAAAGGAAAGGGAACCTAGCTGATGACAAAGCTATGATAGGTTGTTCCTCCACAAAGCTATTCCAAATTTGTTAGCAGAACTGTTGGCTATGGTTGTGTTGTATTTCCAAGTAGAGTAGACAGTTGAAGACAGCTTCCTAAGTTCAAATTAATGGATTTAAGTGACCCTGACTCAGCACTGGTTGCCCTGATCCAGCTAAGGCCAATACATGCATGGATGGAAGCTGCATATCCTTTTGCTGTGCATGTGGATCCTCGATCTAATTCAGCAACCAGTGTAGTGTGTACCTGCCTATCACTTGTTTTGGAGTGGGAAGCCGGCAGGACTGATTAACTCCATGTTCAACCATTCTTTAAAGAGGCCTCTACATACAAAGCCCTGGCTGCTGTGTGCATAGAGTTGGGTTGTGGGCCATACTCCCCGCAGTGGGTATGGACAATACTATGCTCTTCTGCCTGCCCTTGATGTTTTCAAAGTTATATGTAGCCAGGAATTGTAAAGCCATGCCCAGAATTACATTGGTTTGGTGTGCATGAGAAGGACAAACACCATATTAAACTGTAAATGAAAAGCACTCCTCAGGGAGACAAGATAGTGGTCAGTCTTACTAATGTAATCCAATTGAAGTCAATAGGAGATCAGCTTGATCTTCACCGACTTGTTCCCCTAAAGTAGCCTTCGCCAACACAGCTCCCTCCAGATGGTTTGGACTACAATTCCCATAATCTCTGACCATGCTGACTGGGGCTGATGAGAACTGGAGTTAAAACTTCTAGAGAGATCCAGGTTGTGGACCCTTCAGAAATTAATGGCATGATGCAGCCCTAGTTAAGCACCTTTAAATACCATTGATTTCACTGGGAGAAAGGAATACAAAGGTACATTTGTTCCACTAAAATCAATGGGGCTTAAACATGTTTAACTTTGGTTGGATCGTGCCCTAACTAAAACACACATTACATTTATTTATTATGGAGTCTTCCCCCAATACTTTTTAAAAGCAAAGAATACACAAAAGCAACAACAAAACTCCCCAGATACAAGCACTAACCCCGAACATCAGAGATTTTTATGAACTCCAGTTGTTCTGCAAGTTCTTTTACAACATTGTCTAGGCTTTTTGCATCTGCCTCCAAGGCACTTAGTTGACCTTCTGTGATATTACTTTCTGCTGCCACCTTGGATACTTTTTCTTCTACTTCAGCTATCTTCTCAGTAACATCTGCTGTTAGCTTCCTGTGAACCGAACAGAACCTCTATTAACATTAACAGGACAAAAACCTACTGGCCTTGAATTAAACAGAAAAAAATAAATCAAAATGATAGGTTAATTCCTTCCTTTCCTCCCCAACAATGTGGTAGATTATTTTGTTGCAACTTCCGTGCCTAAATTACTAGTTTATCAGGAGATACCACTTTTTATCATCATGATGTTATAATCAGTAAAGGACTCAGAAAACAGCTGTTTTGTGTGAGATTTAATTCTATTTGAATTCCAAAACTCTGCTGTAATGCATTTGCACTTTGCCAACTGCATAGGTCAGAGAACTGACTCTTAGAATCCATACATAATTTGTTTCATATCCCACATAATTACCAAATGCGCTATTAAAATATATTTTTATAGACTACGGAACAGACTCGTTCTGGGCGGCGGGGCGGATTGAATTGCACAATAGATTCTTTTCAAGACTCTATAAAATATGTAATAAAAGAGAAATGTGAGAATCGGCTGTACAGTAGATGTACCCCAAATTGAAGGCCAAGTAGGCTTTACTGGAATGCATATAAGCAATGTTTGTATCGCTGCTGATGGAGTTAACTATTTTTTAGTGTTTAATAGTATTGTTTTCTTAATTTTTGTGTTATAAACCTCTTTGAGATTTCTTATGAAGAACAACATATACACTTTAAAGCTTATTTTATTTTTAGAGTGCAGGGCCCAAACCTGGCAAGTCAGTCCTTGTGTATGCAAATTATTTATAGTCAGCTCCTGAACAAATATGACTATCCTGCTAATTAAATGAAAATCTTCCTGTCCTACTGCCAGGTATCTGTAATCTTCTTCTGTACTCTTCATGAGGACTAATAACATGCTATCTACAAAGCACACAGAGAGGAAATTTGGGGCCACAAGCCCCTGAGTGTTCAGCATAAGCTGTGATAGTAAAAACTGTGGGTTGGATCCAGTGTCGCACATGCAGACTTCTGCTGGCACAACAAGACATTTGCTGGTGCAACAGGATTTCCCCACCATCTCCTCTCCTTCCTGCATTTTTCCCATGTGTCCGAAATTAACACTTCGGAGTAGCTTGGCAAATGCAGGGGGCTTCAAGGGAGAGAGGAAATCTGTCCTGCTAATGGATGATCAGTATTGGATGAAATCTATCCTGCTAGTGGACAACGCTATAAGTGCATATGCTCCGTGTAAGTGACTGGGGACCCTTCCTTACTCACGCATACCGTTAATATGTGCAGAATCTACCACAGGGTATGTTGAATACATGTAGGCTCAGGAGTGCGGCCACTGGGTGCAAGTTGGCATGATCCCACTCTCCTCTCCAAGCACATTCAACATAAAATCTAACCAGACTTTTAGAATATAAACCATCTGCCTAGCTTTTGGGATGTTTCCTTCTCAGAAGAACAGGGTGGGAAGTCATCAGGCTTGCAGGATCTATGTTTTTCATTAGAACCTCAAGCAATCTATCAATTGCTACTACACAGATTTTATTATAGCTTTAAAACCTCTTCCACAAAGGGATGCTATAGTGAACTCGTCTTCAAAAGGTGTGTATACATGATCCCTGTTGGATCATGGTTAATTGTTTTGCTTTTATATTCTTAACAGTATAATCCTATGTCTACTCAGAAGTAAGATCCATTACATTTAATGGGACTTACTCCTATAAGTGTGTATAGGATTGCAGATTAAGGTTCTTTTGCAAATTTTCCAGGGGGGTTTCTTTTATTAAAGGTGTAATCCTATGCATGTCCTACATAATTGTTGGCTGGTGCATGCTCAGGATTGTAAGACTTTTTCTATGTATAAATTATTATTATTATTATTATTATTATTATTATTATTATTATTATTAATTTATATAGCACCATTAATGTACATGGTGCTGTACAGAGTAAAACAATAAATAGCAAGACCCTGCTGCATAGGCTTACATTCTAATAAAATCATAATAAAGCAATAAGGAGGGGAAGAGAATGCACCAAACAGGGAGTATAAAAGTCAGAGCAAAATCAAGTTTTAAAAGCTTTAGGAAAAAGAAAAGTTTTTAGCTGAGCTTTAAAAGCTGCAATTGAACTTGTAGTTCTCAAGTGTTCTGGAAGAGCGTTCCAGGCGTAAGGGGCAGCAGAAGAAAATGGACGAATCCGAGCAAGGGAAGTGGAGACCCTTGGGCAGGTGAGAAACATGACATCAGAGGAGCGAAGAGCACGAGCGGGGCAATAGTGTGAGATGAGAGAGGAAAGATAGGAAGGAGCTAGACAGTGAAAAGCTTTGTAGGTCAACAGGAGAAGTTTATATTGGATTCTGAAGTGAATTGGAAGCCAATGAAGAGATTTCAGAAGTGGAGTAACATGGTCAGAGCGGCGAGCCAAGAAGATGATCTTAGCAGCAGAGTGGTGAACAGAAACCAATGGACTGATGTGAGAAGAAGGAAGGCCAGTGAGAAGAAGGTTGCAGTAGTCCAACCGAGAAATAACCAATGCATGAACAAGAGCCTTGGCAGAAGAGACAGACAAAAATGATCGAATCCTGGCAATATTATACAGGAAAAAACGACAGGATTTAGCTACTGCCTCAATATGAGGAATAAAGGAGAGCGAGGAATCAAATATAAAGCCAAGACTACGAGCTTCCTTGACTGGAGTAAGTGTGACAGTAAGAGAGAATGAGAGATGAGGAGAAGGTTTAGGAGGAAAAACAAGCAATTCAGTCTTTGCCATATTAAGTTTCAAACGACGATGAAGCAACCAAGCTGAGATATCTGAAAGACATGCCGAGATACGATCGTGAACATCTGGAGAAAGATCCGGAGATGAAAGATATAATTGTGTATCATCGGCATACAGATGATATTGGAGGCCATGAGATTGAATAAGATTACCCAAGGGCAACATGTATAAAGAAAACAACAACGGGCCAAGTACCGAGCCTTGTGGAACCCCTACTGAAAGGGGAAAAGAAGACGACGAGCTGCCATTAGCCAACACGCTGAAAGAGCAACCCACTAGATAGGAGGCAAACCAGTTATAGACAGAGCCACAAAAACATGCATAAGTTTGTGTCCTAATAGTATGAACAATGATAGAGCAAGCAAAACCTCCAAACAGGGTGAGACAAAAACAACCACTGGCACCAATAATATCTGGAAGCATTTGTTCCACACAGGCTAATCTATACAGGATTTGCTTAAATTGGGCAGCTCTCAGAGAAGAGTGCCAGATACAAAGGTATTACAAGCCCTGTGAAGCAGTGCTTGGGCAAGACTGGTGGGCTGCCAAGCCCTAGATTTTGAAATATATCTTGAAGCGACAGTTCCTCTCTTTTGAAATCTAAATAAAGTACAACAGTTCTTCACAGCAAATGACAAGTCAGGGTGGGTATAAGTTAAGTCTAGACACTTTTCAACAATGTTTCATTCTGACAGTAGCAATTGAGGACAAATTTCTAGTGCAGTGCTCCAGGAAACTCTGGGTTTCCTTCGAGACTTGTCAAGGGCTCCTTAATAAAAATATCAGAAATGGTGAAGAAGCTTCCCTGAAAGGCAGCTTGACCACCACTACTGATCTTCCGCTGAAATTTGTTGCAGGGGTGTGTTCTAGGTCACACTCAGAGTTCAAATGGGACACCAACTATTCTAGACACTGACCTGCAAGAATTGCATATTCACATCAAGTTATGATTTGGGATTTTATGGCAGACACTGGAAATAATTTCTTGAATGAAGAAAACTTGAAAGCCACAATTCTAGGACATGGGAATATCTCACCACACCAAACAATTATTATTACAATGTTTTCAGTTTAATTTTAGCTGTAAATAAAGTTTGTAGATGCATTGTGATGGTAAAACATCAGACAGGGTTTAAGCAATATACAGCTTCATATATTTTGGTTTTTAAAAAAGAGAAGAATTTAAAACACAGCCTTTGAAACATATTATTCATTGCTTGTTGGTCCTTAGAAAACAAGGTCTGGTTCATATGCTTAGTGACTTCCAAGCGATTGCTTGCGAAAACACACAAGAAAGCCTGCAAACTACCCAAGAACACATAAAAGTGCTCATTATATAAATAGATATCTCCAAGACATTCATATTGTCCCTAAAACACAGCCTTAAACACCACCACCAACAATGTTCAAAGTAGATACACAGACTACTAGTGGAGGCTGGTGGCTCTAATGTCGGTGGGGCTGTGACTTCATTCTGAATTTCAGTCAGGACCAACCAGAACTCTAAAGAAGCTATCCAACATGCTGACTCTAGTTTTGGGATATGGTTCAGGACATTGGATAGTGCCTTAGAGTTCTGGTTGGTTCTGATTAAAACCTCAAATGGATTCATAGCCCCACCGACATTGGAGTCACTGGCTTCTCACTAGATGCTACAATTGACCAAATTATGGCAGATTATTCCGCAATTTGCAGCGGCAGCACATCAATAGCACCCACACAGAAGTACTGGTTCATACATCAGGCATCTTCAGGTGATCCCAGCTAAGTCGTGAACCAGCAGCCCTGAGCACTTTTGGAAGTGATAATGTGAGGACCACCAAGCGAATTAACTAGACCCAAGCAACAGACAAGAGAAATACCAGTGCTTAGCAATGGTTGGTGCGAAACCCATTAAGCAGTGAAATATCTGTATTTTGTTTTTCTTATACAGACCAACTTTTGCTGGAAAAGTACACACTAGATGCTACAATTGGCCAAACTGTTTGGTTATACTGAAAACTTGAAAGGCTTGTCAGGTCATCCATCAACAGCAGCTACCCAATTTGTCTCTCAACTGACAACTCACTGGCAATTAAGGGCACTGAAGAAACAACTGGTGGTATCAACAGACCACATCGGTCTTGGCATTTCATCTTCCTTAGACTGAAAGGAAGAATGGGAAGGGCAAATCTGCTAGAGGCTAAACATTTCAAGTACATAATTTCTCATCCTACATTCCTTCACATAAACAAGATGAATTGAACGAATCAACAAGCGTGCCTCCTTGCTAATTGCTAGGCAGCCTCAGTTTCCTTTACATTTTCCATAATCACTGGGCGGCACAGTTCCAATTTTCATTTTCTGCTTACAATTCTCATTAAAACCACTGTACGAGGAGATCCCCAGTTTCCCATGGCTGAGCAAATGAGAAGGAGTGTTATTTTATGCCATACTTACTCTGCTTCCTCGAAGAGATTTCCAATGTTCTTAAGAGGCTCAGCAGCAGGATTTTGAGCAATGATACTTTTAATCTCATTCAATTTTGCCTCCACAGAGTTGAGTGTCTGTTGGTAAGGACCGCTGACCCCTGTGATTTTCAGGGCTTTTGCTCTTTCCAGGAATCTCTGCGTCCTGTTAGTCAGCTCGCTAATGATGATGTCCCAGAGAGCAAAACACTGGTGGCAAGGTGCACAGTCTGGGAAGGTGCCAGCGTAGCCTCGGGTGCATTTGTCACAACGGGGTCCCTCAACTCCCTCGTTACAGATGCACTGGCCAGTCGTGCGGTTGCACTGGGGGGTCTGAATGCCACGCTGATCACAATCACAAGCTGAAAGAGACCGAAATGAATGGAAACGTCACAAATCACGAGGAAAAAAAATACACACCACCGTCAAATGGGCAAACTGATTTATCGCTGGACAAAGTGGTGACAGTTCTGCCAATAATTGACCACTCAATTTTTTAAAAAATCTTGGATCCCCCTTGTTAACAGGCACATCACATGGTGTAGGGCCAACTGCATGAAGTTGGACTGGGGGGGTCTATACCTAAAATTGGATTAATCCAATGTGTGCTGCCCCCCAAAAAACAGCAGCGAGGTGGGAAGTGGGAGAAAGAAACATTTGAGAAGCAGGCTGCATGGTTCCTGCCATAGAAGCCTTGCTCTTGAGTGTGCCTGGAGCATCTTGGAAAGCAGTGCTTGAAGGTTCCTGCCATCTTCCAAGAATGCTCTGGGGATGCTTTAGGAATGCAGTTTATATGGAAGGAATACCAGAGACCTTTTCTAGAACATTTTTTCCTCTGATCTTGTAATGGGCTTCAGGTGGCTGGGAAGGGGAGGGGGCTTCAACACCTTGTTGCTGTGACATGAAACAGATGTGGTTACTTGCAAGACCAAGAGCTGTTGCTGCTGGTGAATGTGAGTGGTGTGTGCATGTGTATGAATTGTGTGTCTCTGTGCACAATATCTGACCGAACGCCTCTCCCAACATGAACCTACCTGTACACTATGCTCAACATCTAAGGTCCTCCTCTGAGTGTCTACTCCGAGGGAAGCTCGGAGGATGGCAACAAGGGAGAGGGCCTTTTCAGTGGTGCCCCCCCCCCCAATTATGGAATGATCTCCCCAACGAGGCTCACCTGGCACCAACATTATTATCTTTTCGGTGCCGGGTTAAAACTTTTCTCTTCTCCCAGGCAGTTAACAACATATGCTGAGTTTTTAACTGATTCCAGAATAGCTGTTTTAAGTGGAGATTGCTGGTTTTATGCTTTTAAATTTCTGTATATTTGTTTTTAATGTTCATTGTTTTTAACTTTTGTAAACCATCCAGAGAGCTTTGACTATGGGGCGGTATATAAATGTAATAAATAAATAAATATGCATATGTGAGACCCCAATGTGGACCTTGGAGCCGTAAAGGTACTCCAGCCCTGTTCTGTATTATGGGTGCACTCGACATCCCACCCAGGTAAATAGCAAAATTCCCACTGTATAACAGAAACTGAATTGACCATCAATTGGCGTTGGTGCATTTCCATTAATCTACCCCAAATAGCCAGGTAGAACAAGACAACTGGAAGCTGCCAATGTTCAAAGCTTTGTTTTAATAAGACCCGAAACAAATGGGAAAGTCCTTTCCGCCTAAGCTGTAGGTACAATTGTGGTGAAATGGAACCCAAAATAGATCAAAGGCAAGCACTGTGAGCATCCATAATGACAGGATTTCAACCTCCATCAGATTAAAGCCTGTAGAAATATGCTACATCTTTCAAGAAGGCCTCATAAATTTAACACATACAAATGATCCATAAATCTGTCAGGAGTCCTGTAAAGTATTATCTAGATATGAGTTGCAGTCTATTGTAGAGATTTCTTCCCAAAACATTCCAACTTTCCACAAAAATATGATGCAGCAAGAAGGAGAAGAAAATACATAGGGAAATACAACACTAGGAGGCCTCAGTACTTTTGTATATGCAGTTATTTAAATATATTCACATTTCTTTGCCAGATTGCTAAAAGGGCACTTAAAAGAATAAGTTACCATAAACAAAAGCAGCACTCTTGCAGAGAATTCCTTCAATACAGAAAGTGTTTTTTTTAAAAAAGTGTTGTCCTGCTGTTCAACTTATGTTGCTGCAATTTAACAAAATGGCTTTTTTGTTCTCCGCATTAGATGCCAACACAAGGGGTTTTATTTCCATCAAAGCAACTCCAGCATTCCCACAGTGAAAGGCTTGCTGGGGAACGTAAACTCCCTCAGGCAATTCATTCTTCTTTGAAGGATGAGGGGGAAAGGAACCACTTAACCCTTTCCACTACTAACTATTAGTTTCTGGGAATAAGACCCTCAGAGTAATGGGTAATTATTCAAATTCCTCATGTGGGTGTAGCAAAAACAATAGCCACCAGTAAATGGTTGCCTTCTTTTGAAGATCCCCAGATTATATCAAATTACATAGCCAGTACATTTTAGCATATCAAGTTGCCATTTTTGTTTTTGGAATCAGCACACAATCCAAATCCCAGGAAAATTAATGGGATCTTTTGTTTAAGGCAAAATTAATATATATATATATATATATATATATATATATATATATCTTTTGTTTAAGGCATCAGGATTTTCCTTCAAATGCCTATGATTCAGAGGCAGCTCCAGAAAAATCATAGTAAGCAAAACATAGTTTCATTATCACTGATTTATGAGGAATTCAAATTACTGTAGTAACTGTAGGAACAGGGATAATATATAATTGAAGGTATTAATCACCATGATATATAAGGCAGGACGTTAAATTTCAGGACTCACTTCAGGACATGGAATTGTAATCAGCTATCATGTGCATTTTCTTGATTCAAGAAACATCTTGGAAAATGCTTTTAAAGTATGTCTCTTGCAATGATCAAATATTCAACAATGAGGGTGAAACCCATTATGCTGATGTAGTTACTTCCATCAGCAGAACCAGGAAGAGGGTGATTCTCCCCTCCCCCTTGCACGCAAACAAAACCTGCTCCAGAGGGCTGGGAAATCCTCTGGAGTAAGTTTTTGGGCAGTGTAAGTAGCGGTCCCCAATCTTTTCAGACCTGTGGACACATTTGGGAATTTGAGAAAATGCTGTGGGCACCACCACAAAATGGTTCCCATGGACGATGTGGCTAGCCACATAAAGCCAGCCAATTCCCCCCACCCCCGTGTATATTTTCCAGCATGGCATTTGTCTCAGAAGAAACTTGCATATATTCCTGCAAAGGACTTGCATGACTTTGGGGGAAGTAAAAATAAAATAATATCCAGAAATCTGGAGAGGCCAGTCTGCAGCGGATTCCGTAGGCCAGATTCCTAGAAATCTGAAGCCATTTTAGTATGTCTCGAATTTCTCCAGGGAAAAATGGAAAACACTGCTTCCTGGCCCACCCAATCTTCTTCTTTCCATTCATTCATTTCCTCTGCTTTCTTTCTCTCTTGCTCACTATTTCCATCCCATAACCCACTTCCTCCCTATTTGTCTTCCTTCTCCATCCCTATCCTTCTTCTTTCTCTCCCTTCTTGGCCCTTAGCCTTTCTCTCCCACTCACCTCTCTCCACTCCCAGTCCCAGGCTTATTTCTCTCCCCTCAACCTCTTTAGCTCAATGTTTCTCCCCACTCCTGGCCTCTGGCTTTGCTCTTTATCTTCCCTCTACCCTGTTGCTTTGCTTTGTATTTCTGCATGCTGAACAGCTGCTCAGCAGCAGTTTAAGGGACAGGAAGGAGAACCAGTTTCCCCATTTTTTATTAAAATGTTTTTTAAGGGGGCAGAGAGTGAAGAGCTTTGTGGGTGCCACTGGAAGTGGCTGTGGGCCCCGTGTTGGGGACCCCTGGTGCAGAGAACTGCAGAAAACAGAATAAAGTCCTCTTGCACTTGTGGACCTCCACTAACATGACATTGTATTTAACTCTGAAATTCTAAATTATTTTAAATGGATAAATTAGAAAATTATTTAAAAATCACTGAAGCACTATGGCTAAATGATCATTCCTTTGAATGGGAAATTAAGGTGGTGAGTGGTGATAGGACTGTAGCCAGCGTAGGAATACTGAGAGCTCATCTACACCAAGCAGGATATTACACTATGAAAGTGGTATATAAAAGGCAGGAGCCACACGACTGCTTTATAGCGGTATTGAAGTGCACTGACAACCGTTGGGGCCCATTGAGACATACCACATACTGCTTTTATACCACTTTCATAGTGTTATATCCTGCTTGGTGTAGATATGTCATGGACCCAAACAGTTGTCAGTGCACTTTAGTACCTCTATAAAGCAGTCGTGTGGCTCCTGCCTTTTATATACCACTTTCATACTGTTTTCATAGTGGAATATCCTACTTGGTGTAGATGAGCCCTGAGAAACATGAGAGGTGTCAGCATGCTTTGGGTAACAGGGATTTGTAGAAGTACAGTAAAAGACAAAAACAAAACAGCATTACAGGGCGGGGGGATCAATGTTGTACCATGTGAAAACCTTCCACTGAAAGTTAATGTTACTTTTCCTATAAAATTCACCATTTATATGAAAAACTGCAGAGGAGTTAAAATCTTGTATAAATTGATCTATAAACCTAACCTTAAAACAAACCTTCCAGGATAGCCAATTGGCCTGCTGCAGAGCAGTACGTATGCTCCAGTGCTCATACGGAGCCCGATGGGAACATTGCCTTGTAAAATTGTGTCATATAAACATATCCTGACTAGCACTAGCACTGAATCAAGTATAATCCTACCATTCTCTCTATTCCTGATGTTCAGGCTATGAGTGATGCCAAAACTGTATCAATAGGCTAGGGGAAGCCCCAAGGTTTGCAGAAGTAGAAAAAATCTTTAAGGGAAAAAACTGGGGTGGGGGGATGACTAGAAAACCAAAAATACCCCAACAATGACTGGGTGAGCTCAGTGGGGCCACAGAATCAGTGGAGGCTGGTGGCTCTAACGTCCAAGGTGCACACTTGATATCTCCTACAGAGTTCTGACTGATTCTTACTGAAACCCAGAGTGGATTCACAACCCCACTGACATTGCAGCCACCAGCCGCCACAGCACAGGATGCTGACTGACTGTTGTGGGGGAAACGGGGTGAGAAGACTGGAATGAGGTACCTGGAATAAGGATGAGTGGAAAAAAATTCTGTTGAATTTTTAGGCAAACATAGCAAATGTGTCAATATGGGAGCCAAGACAAAGCTTGGTGAAACAGCTCTTTGGGAGAAGAAATGCACAGAAAAATGTGCATATTAGTGAAAAGTCCAAACAAAATCATTTGAAGGAAGTGTGCATAAAACTAGTACATCAATGAAAAGTACTTGGAAAATATGCGTATGTTGGAAAATGTGCAAAAATGCATACAACTGGAAAATGCAAACACAAAACATGAATTTTCATGTGGAATTAAAACAAAAAAAACCTCATTAACTCATGTGGAAATGGGATGCAGTGAGCTTAATCCCCTGTGAAAACAAGAATGTCATGTCCATCCATCCCTAAGCTGTAATGCTGAACAGGGAACACTCCACACGGTGATATTTCTGTGTGCTACAGTTGTGCAGGTGCCTGATTTCCCCCTTCTTTTATTTTTGAACTCAGAATCAACCCTGGAAGCTATCCCATACTCCTTGGCAGACTGTTTTCTTATAGCAATTAAAACCAGGACAGCACATACTTGGAAAATATCCATGCTTACTTCCTAGTACTGAAGAACAACTTGGGAATACTAACTGGAGCTGGATCATCCAATATTGGATTGTACAAAGCATATGAGAAATATAGGAATATAAAAATGTATTTAATGCAAATCCCTATATAGCACATCTCTCCCTTCTTGGACTCCTCTGGATCCTGCTGGTCTGAGCACCTGGTCTGAGCAGCGGCAGCTGGGCGGAGGAGCTGAGCATGAAAAAGGGGCCGTGCTGTGCACGGGAAGCACCCGCCGCAGGCTTGCCGAGGGAGGGAGGGAAAAGAGAGTGAGCGCTTCTGTTTTGCAGCTGGCGTGGCGTAGCACACCAAGCAAGGTATGTCTCTTCATTAGCGTTTTGGTGCTTTTGAAACATTTCACTTCACTGTTAAAAGGACTCTTCTTAAATGATATTAATACATGTGTGGATTCTTCCCCTATATGACTTGGGACCAAACTACCTTCTCCCATAAAAATGTCCCTGGGTTTTAAGACCTTCTGGAGAGGCGTTTCTCGGAAAAGACCACCTCAAACACCCCCCTGCTACCCCTTTGCCTCTTAGCGTCCCCCTGCCGCCCCCTTGCCTCTTAGCGCCCCCTATGCAATCCCACCGCCCCCAAGGGGGTGGTACCGCCCACTTTGGGAACTACTGGTTTAAGGTGTCTTCTAAACGCCTGGCTTTCTGGCTTAACCACCGTAGTTAAAGCCATGGTTTAAGGTGTCTTCTCAACATGTCCGTTGTGTTACTTTGGCAGAGATCTCACATTTTCTAAAAAGCAGACGCCGATCTTACTACATTGGTCTGGAGAAACAAATACATCTTCTCTAGGGAGACACTTGCACTAATCCCAGTCACACCAATTGTACAACTCAATCTGGTCTTACAACGTGGGACCATATAGCCCAAACCCTTAATAATAAAGTAAAATGTGTATGATAGCCTATTCATAAAGAGATATTAAAAAATTATATTTTAGACACAATGGAATTGTACCCACATGAATATATATGTCATAATCAAGTTCATGAGGTGTTTTTTTTAATTATCCACTGTTGTATGGGAGGAGAGAGACACGTTGCTGTTGATAATTGGGACAGCAACTCAACGATAGGTTAAAAAAAGAAGAAGAATCACTGCTAACATTTTTGTTTAAAAAAACCCAATGCTCAAATATGTCTGGATTTGGTTTCTTATCTCAGACCCAACCACAAGCAATGAATTTTAGATTAGCTGAGGGTACATCAAAGAAGCAGTGGGAGTAAATGACAAATATTTCCATATCAGAGTCTTCCTTGTGATGGAAAGAAATTTATTAAAATGAAGAGATGAAGGAAATCTCAGGATGAATTGCTGCTGAACGTTTCAGAAGTCCAAAGCACTAAATAAAACATTGAGTTAAAAAAATCAAAGTCTTTTCCAAGCTATTTGTTGCAATTTATATGGAAAGACGAGAAAGTTTATTACAGAAAAAACAATTATAATTAAATATTAACCTTTTTATTGGCTACTGCTGCTGTTTTAGACCTCTTTAAAATAATTACTTTATCTGATATGAGCAGTAGCCTTTTCCTATGATAAATTATGAAAAAGCTTGCATAGTTAAGAACACAATCCTGCCACTCTGCATTTAAGCTAGACTGGTGATTTTGCACCTCTAGTAGAGGCTTTGGGGGAGGGGGAGGGGGAGGGAAGGAGGCTGGGGCACCCATAGGATTCCTCATATGTCTGATTCCCCTATCTCCTCCCCTTCCCACCCTCGGGAACGTCCCCTTTTCCTGATCTGCACTCCATTTCCGAGCATGAAGACATAGGCAGCATGGACAGAACAGTGCTGGCTCCAAGAGGGGGGAGGGGGCAGGAGCACGGTTTCTGGGCTCTGAGGTCAGATCCCTGTTTCTGACCTTGGAGCCCATAAACTGAACAATCCTGTGTCCCCCCAGACACCATCTGGGAGGTATAGGATTGCTCCCTAAGTGTCTCAAACAAGACAGAGGAAGTTAACATTCAAAGTCTTTCTACTTGTTCACATATAACGGTGGCAAATCGTGGGTAAATTTGCCAGGTTAAGGGGATGGATTTCAACAAAATTTTATAGTAAAATAAGATGAAATAAACAATCAAGACTATAGAGCACTTACAATATACAATACATTACACATTTAAAAATTACTGTATTTTTAAATGTGTAATGTATTGTATATTGTAAGTGCTCTATAGTCTTGATTGTTTATTTCATCTTATTTTACTATAAAATTTTGTTGAAATCCATCCCCTTAACCTCTTTGGTTTTCTAGTATACTGTTTATGGTTAAGGCCAACACCTGTTTTTTGTGCAAATTTGCCAGGTCATATGCCCAGCACATGCCACTGCCACTTCACAGAATCAACCTGCGAGCAGCATGATCACTGATTTTTTTGTGATGTATTGTGAGTTATTTGTGGGTTAAACAACCTATGTTATGTTCAAATGGGCCAATGTGAATTTGAATATAAGAACATGAATAGACAACTATAAGAACAGTCCCACAATAGAAAAAACTACCCATAGAGGTTTGTGATGTGATATATATATATATATATATATATATATATATATATATATATCAAGTTTGGACATGGATCTGAGCTTGGACATGGATCTGAGCTGAATGAAATGTAACAGTAAATGAGCCTTCCCCTGACGTGCTCTCTCCCTCCTTGTGTCAGTTACTTCATAGTTTACGCAAACCATAGTTTGCTCTTACATCTGAACTGGCAAGCTATGGTTTGTGCTTGCTTTCCCAACCAGACTTGGAAGCCTAAAGTAACGCATTTCCCCTGGACTCATGATTGCGAGGTGGGAGGGAGGAGAAAGTAGGAGAGCACATCCCTCAGCTTCTAACCATGGTTTGGAGGATCAGAAACAATGACCTTGTTCAGACAACATGCTAAGCTAAGGTGGTTAAGCACCTTGAGCTAAACATTATGGCTTAGCATGTGGTGTGAGCCACGATTTAGCGTGTCGTGTGAACCATCCCTAACCATGGTAGCTACATAACCACAGTTTAAACACGCTCACTAACCATTTGCTGCAAAAGGGTTAGTGGCCTAACCATGGCTTAGCATGTCATCTGTTAACCACCCCATATCAGCTTGAATTATGTTTTCTACTACAAGAAATCTCATATTATAGGAAGCTTTAAGCTTTTGTACATGTTTACAGGGCTTTTATATTTATTTTGTAGAAACAAACATGCACCTATATACACTATTTTAAAAATTCTGGAAGTTTTGATAAATTTAGATGTTCTAACTGCAGTAACTATCAATTCTGGAAAACAATAACTGCAAAACATTTCCCCATCTGTTCTTCCTGTTCTTGGGGTTTCTAGTTCAACAGCAAATACATGACAAATAGTTGCAGTCTTCTTAACTTAAAATAAGCACATGTGCACTTATTGTATTTAAAAATAATACTCTAGAAGTTCCTGGCAATATGCCCAATTGTAATGTTAAATCCCAGAATTGCCAGTATTATTGTCTTAAGCATACTCTTCCAGGAAGGAGGAGGAAATCTGGGGGGTTCAGCAGGATTTGGACTTTTATAACACAGTCAGTTCTTCTTAACGATGAAAATTTTTGATCTGGTTCCAGGACTACCAGGCACGGCTTTTTCTTTTGTACTAAGTATCTGCTAATCCCTTCTCTGCCTGATGCCAAAAAAGGAACTTATTTGTACCTTTTAATGTAACTGTTTCCATTATTTTGTATGCCGTTTCTAAGTACCCCGATACATGAAACTTTCCCTTCAAAGACACACTGAAGAAGTTGTTTTGAAACTGTATGACTGCTTACCATGACCAGTATAGTGAAATCATGTGGAAATCTGTATAGGTCATAGAAGCACCCCTAATCACTGCCCAATAATTATTTTGGTTTCTGAGGCCTTTAGGAAACCTGAAAATCTTTCAATGCTAGAACGAAGGCTAAAGAACCCCATTCATTTATGTTTTGTATTTTTGAAAGTTGAGATCTTGAGGAAGTGAAGATGCGTCCCACTCTCTTGGCCCCAAACTGAGCAGCATGTGCATTTGAATACATAGTGCTCACTCTGCTTATTTGATTAAAATAATACTTCTTTAAAAAATCTTCAGAATCATCACTGGGAAGCCTTCCCAGTTTTTGTGAGTTTAGTAATTAGAAGATACAAATTACTAGCACCCATAAATGCTACCTAATAGCAAAAGATTTGATATTTCCAGCATATGCTGATGAATTCTATCTGTCTGGGTTGTATCAAGCAACCAGTGAGGTCTGGATAGTATCATCCACCAGGTCCATGATGGAAAATGCTATAAGAAGAAAAGTCCCATTCTGTATATTCCAACATATCCCTATTTACCAGGTTCTAGTTCCAAACAAGTGTCTTTTAAAAAGTTGTTAGCATGTACAAAAGTACATTAACTTCCCTTCCGTTCCCTTCTCTTCTCTCAAAGAAGCCTATCCAGCTAGTAACTCCTGCTGAATGCATTTACATTGCTGCTATTCTGTAATAAGTCAACTAAACACAAGACGAGATGTAAATATTCTGTTGAAAAGGTTTACAGAAGGAAACTGTAGAACTCCAGAAATCAGCGTGGCTAGATTATGGCTGGGTAAATGAATATACGGCATAGCACGCAACAGGCAGAAAAGACCCTCAGCAGTGTAGATTCAAGCAGTGATCCTTGGTTCAAGAATATATAAACTTTCTCCACTCACACAGCAGATCAGGACACATAAGAGGCAAAATGACCAGGTTAAAACTTATTTAGACACGCATACGCCAGTTCCAATTTGTTCTGTTCTAGACAGCATTTGAAGTTTAATTCCATAACCACATATGTTATGTTTATAACTACAAACCAGCATAGTTAATCTAGCTTTCTAAACAATGTAATCAATACCAGTTTGTTTTTGTCAAGCCCAAAGGGACATGCCACCAATAACATATTCTCTGTCCACAGCATGTAGCTTCCAAACATAGAAAAGGAAATTGTTATGGTCAGTTTATTAAGTCCCCTGCTTCCCCCATGCAATATTCATGTCTGATGATGTACATGGGCATATACTCTTCTAGGGGGAAAATCATCAATTAAACCACTCTTGCTAACAGCACTTTTGCAAGCATCTTTTAGAGAAGTTAAACATTTTAATCACACTGCTTTTGCTTCTAGTTTTAACTAACTAGAGCTTCTTGTTACAGCTGAACGGGGGGGGGGGAATTCTAATTAGTTTAAATGAAGGCTTGTTATTTCCCCCCACTAATATTCACTTTTTTAAAAAATTGAAAATACCCTTGTAACATTTGTATTAATTATATGGAAAAAACAAGCATTATAATCAAGAAAATAAAGAACAAGTTAATAGTTTATATCCAAATTCAGACAACCATTTCTGTTACAAAGCTGCAAAAAACGACTTTGTAATCAGATTTTTAATGCAATTAAATTTAGCTTCACTAAAATAGTAAATGAAAAAAGCCAGCCAAGATCAGTGAGATTCTTTGTAAGTACTGTATAGTAAAAATATTGCAATATTATGAAAGAGGCTAATGAATGCACTATTGAAACTTGTTCTCTCTTGTATCTAATTCCTTGCAATATGAATGCTGCTTTGTTTCTTTCTATACACACAAGCAAAAGAGCGAACTATCACCAGTGATTAGTATTTACAGTATCAGAAACATATAAAGATTTGACATTTGGCAGTACTCCTTCAAAGGGGCAATAATAGTGCACATTGTGAAATTAAAGTAATGTTCTCACCTTGACAGTCCACACCAGGATCACCCCAGAAAAGCTCCTGGCATTCATTACAGGTGCGTCCTCCAAATCCTGGCATGCATTGGCATTGCCCAGAAAACTGTTAATTCAAAGAAAGCACGAAAATTTGCTGAACAAGATGCATTTCACAAAGTGAACCTAACACGTACAATTTATTGGGTTATTACCACCATCTGTCAGCTGGCTGATCAGCATGCTGAATTAAATGTCCAAAGAGCTAAAAATGTAATTAGGTCATAGTTAGCTATCAGCATTAAGGTCACACCAGGACATGATATGGAAGATTGTAAGTAAGATCTCGCAGCTTTTTAAAAGTTAACTGGAGATTCAGATTGGTTTGTTAATCATGGGTTGTTTGATCATTGAACTGGGTCTATGGTATGTGTGTGTGTGTGTGTGTGTGTGTGAGAGAGAGAGAGAGAGAGAGAGAGAGAGAGAGAGAGGGAGAGAGAGAGACTGACTTTTCCTTGCACTGCTTTCCTTATGGAATAATGTCCCATCTTAAAGCTATTTTCCCCATGGGACGAAACAGGTTCTTATAGGTTTTGCCCAATAGGGCAAACAGCAGTTTTGTGTTTATGCTTTTCATTGGAAAAATGGTGCAGAGGAAAAGGTTAATCCCTCTCTAGTGTAACAGTAGTGATTTAAATTTCTCCCCTGTGCCACTTGCTGCTAATCTTTTAAAAAAGATTTACACCACATTTAGTTTGGTCCGTAGTATGCAATCTTATTTTCTATATAGATTCTCTGTCTTCTAGGGGATGGAACATTCATCATAACTTTCTTTTCCTTGCAACTACAGAAAATGACTAAACAATAGACCATTGTTCCTATTTCATATCTCACTCAGGATGAAGAACACTTTAGATAGTCTTACTGTGGCTTTTAACATTAACAGTTATAGAGTTTCCAAAGGGCTTACAATGATAAATATTATTTAATGCCTAAAAATATAGCATCATCTAATAAACCTCACCAACATGCAATTTTGCCCATCCTCCTCCCATTATTAATTACTCTTTTATGAACTTTGAATACTTGTAAAGGCTCAGTAAAAAAGAAAAAGCAAGTCAAATGTTACATCAATGATGGGAAAAGGCACTTGAAACATCACAAAATTCTTAAAGAGAAAGTCCAGTTAGGGTGCCATCCATCATGTGTGACAATTACACATACGCGTATTTTGTTGCATATACACATTGCTAGGAAGCCACAGTGCACAATGTTTCCTAGTGCAAATATCACTTCTATTGTATACAAATTACTGCACAGACATGCATTCTATAGATATAACCAGATGATGATGAACAGATGTTCATAAACCATGGTCCTAAACACATTTACTTCTAAATAGGTTTGCACTGATATGAATGGGTTTTACTGTGAATCATGGCCAGTTTGCATTGTTAGTTTTTGAGAATGTAAAGCTCATTGACTAGCTGAGTACCAAACTTGGCTGGCTAAGGCGAACAACAGGGAATATTCATCCAATTATTTCCAAGCTAATTGGGAGGGGGAAACTTCCATCTAGGGACTCTTAAACAGTCAGAATCATCTATAGCAGTGAAAAAGCCTTCTTACCTCATTACAAGATGAGCCAAAGGAACGTTCAGTATCACAGGCACACGGTTCACACCCAATCCCACTGGCCAATTTCCATGTGTTTGGGGCACAGTGGTCACAGTTCTGTCCAATCACATTAGGAAGACATTGGCACTGACCAGTTTCTTTCTCACACTCACAGTCTTCAGAGCTGTCACAACGCTCACGTACAGTTCCCAAGTAATTGCAGACACACTCTGGAGTGGAAGAGAGGCCAGGGTGATATGCTGCAGTATGCTTGTGTGAGAAGCAAGTCAACAAATTGAGAACTGTAAGAAGCTAACAGTCTTGCTGGGACAATGCAATCCAAACAGAACATGGAAAACTTACAACCATGTCTCTATAGCAGGGGTGAGGAACATATGGCACTAGTCCAGTTGTTGGAACTGCAACTGCCATCATCCCTAGCCAGCATAGCCAATGGTGAAAGATGATGGGAGTTGTAGTCAAGCAATATCTGGAGGGCCACATTGTTCCCCTTCCCTGCTTTAAAGACACTTGTGTAATTTCAAAAGATCCTAGGAATGGGACAAGTCTTGTGGACAGTAAAATATAATGGTGATACAATGATCTGGAACCTTTCCCACTTTGTCACCATAAAGTCAGAGCAAAGAGAAGTTGCTGGCTACTGGTCACAATTTATTGGTTTAAGTTTCTTCCCACATTCTATTCCAAAGGCCCAAGATGGGTTTCATTATCAGAACCATCTGGTGCGTTATCCCTAAAGACACTTCTGTGCCACTCAAAAGCTCACTTCCCTCATGTGTGAACATTAGCTCCTCCAACAAACTCACTTGCTTTAGGTCTTTCATTCTAGGGGACCTAAAGAGATCTCATGGACTAATTCAAAGGAACTGGACAAACAACTATTTCTCAGTATACATTTCCAACGTTTAAAATGGGAGTACCACTGATTCACTTTCGCAACTGTTTTCAACGGATTAATAAAATTAGGAAATGCTGTTACCACACTGACTCTTGGGATGGCTTAGTCTATACTTCTAAACATTTTTTAAAATGTTAGTTTCAAAGTCACACATTATAGCATAAAATGAAAATTGCAGAACAGCTTTTAAACTAATCTGCCCTAACTTGGTATCCTCTAGATGTGTTGGACTACAACTCCCATCCTAAACTGTAGCTCAGTGCAGACAAGACTGAGATGCCATTAATGGGTGGTTCTTCTGACTGGGTGGAAGGGTGCTCAACCTGTTCTGGAAGGAGTTGCTCTCCCCTTGAAGGAGCAGGTTCATAGCTTGGAGGTTCTTGTGGAGCCATCTCTGTTACTTGACACTCACGTGGCCTCAGTGGCACAGAGTGCCTTCTGCCAGCTTCAGCTGGGGGCCCAGCTACATTCCTATCTGGACAGGGATAACCTCATTTCAGTAATCTGGTAATCTCCAAGTTAGATAACTGCAATGCACTCTACCTGGGCCTGCCCCTTGAAGACTGTTCAGAAGCTGCAGCTTGTGCAAAATGCAGCAGCCAGATTAATAACCAGGACCAGAAAGTCTGAGCACATAAGACCAATTCTGGACCACTTGCATTGGCTGCCTGTATGTTTCTGAGCCCAATTCAAGGTTCTGGTTTTAAAGCCTTACATGGCTTGGGACCACAATGGAGCTTCTCTCCAGTACTGAATCTACCTGGACATTACGACCAATGCCTGAGATCTTCCTCAAAGTGCCACTTCCAAAGGAGGCCAGAAGGTAGCAATAAGTGAGGCCTTTTCAGTGATGCCCCTCTGGTTATGGAATGACCAGAGGCCTGCCTCACGCCAACACTCCTGTCTTTTCAGTAACAGGTTAAGACTGTCCTCTACCCCCAGGCATTTAACGGCATATGATGGGGCATTTATGTCAGCTGTCTTAACAGGTCTAGTATTTTATTGAAATTGTTTTTAGCTGTTTAAATTGTTTTAAATTTTGTATAATGAAATTTAATGCTGTATTTTATGATATTGTGAATTGTCCAGAGGGCTTCAGCTCTTGGGCAGTACAGCAATGAAATAAATCATCATCATTCCAAGCCAGCATGGCCATGCTGGCTGTGGACATTGGGAGTTGTAATCCAACATATCTGGAAGGTGGCAGTTTGGGGAAGGCTGTTTTAAACACACACAGGCACACATATGCACACACATTTTTTTTGCTGACAAGTAGCCACTGTCTCATATGCATAAAATATTATGCCGCAATAAAGGTCTTAAATTTTAAGTTGCCACGAGATTCTCTGTTGTTTTCCCCTAATCTCCTACCTCTCCCCCCCCAAATGAGTTTTCAGAAATCCACCCCTTCTGCACCATAGTAGGAATGTTTCTGTAAACAAAAGACTAGCCCTTTCCCCCCACAAAGCCTAAGGGGCAGCAGGAATCAGCTGGGACTATTCTCTTGATAAGAGGGAAACAATGAATGCTAACAAGAAAGCCATTCCTCTCACAAAAGCCTAATCTTTTCAGGATATGCAGAAGCTACTGATTAGGCAGGAGTCCTTTTTTTCAGTTGAAGAGCCACTATTTCAAACACATCCCTCTGCATGCGGAAGATTACCTTGAAGTAATTAAGTTTCTAGTATTAGGTTAAATCCAAAAGGCTCACAACCGGCAGCGGCCAATTCAGACTAGCTTGGAGTTATCTGTTGACCTTCAATGAAGTGTCAATCTTCCAATATGTGTATTCTCAGCATTTGCTGCACCAAAAAAATATCCTAGTGCAAGAGTGGCTAGATGGCAGATTGGGTGTGGAAGGACCATGAGCTTTTCTCAATAGGCAAAGCAAATTCCTGGGCTTAGTATTCTTTAATTCTAAGCCTATGTCTAAGCACTAGGTTCAAGTTGATGGATCTCAGGGCCTGAAGTCTGCCCAGCCTTGCCTTAGGGTTTCAAAGACAAGTGAAATTTGCCAAGGTCAGCAGCAGATGCCTCCCTCCACTTACTTCTACAATCCTGTTGAAGAGCCTGTCCATAATAACCATGTTTACACAGTTGGCAGTTTTCACCCTCAGTGTGATACAAGCACTTCAGGCACAATCCAGTCCTCTTGTCACAAGCTTCTGGATCACTTGAGTCAATATTGTTGTTGCACTGGCAGGGCTGGCAATTCCCACCGACATCTTCAGGATTTCCAAAGAAACCAGAAGCACATTCCCCACATCTGCTCCCTGTTCATCAAGAGAATCAAAGAAAGAACATAGGAAGCTGTGCATTGGTCCATCTAGTGCAGTATTGTTGACACTGACTGGCAGCGGATCTCCAGGGTTTCAGGCAAGAACCTTCTCCCTCCCCCATCTGGAGATGTCAGGGATTGAACCTAGGACCTTCTGCATACAAAGCATGTGTGGCTCACACTGAGCCACAGCCCCTCACTGACATGTAAATCATTAGCTGAAAAGGAAAGCATGGAAAATAGAAAGAGACAACTCAGGGTGCTGAGAAACAGGATGGAAGGAGAAACTGTTAACACAATAAACAAGAGAGGAAAGGCAACTGGAGGACCTTCCTGGGAGGCTATTAAGTTACAGAATGATTAATTTCAAAGGAGAAATAATAACTTAGACTAATTGAGAACCTAGCCCTTTGTCACAGGCTTCAAAACCTACTTGTTATCTCTCTATCTCACTGAAAATATTTCCAAGCTGCCATAAAGCATAACTTAGACTGACCATTATTCATGACCAATTATTCAACCCATTATTCATTGGGTTGGATCCAGATTTAGTCCTACTTAGAGTAGTCCCACTGAAATCAATAAGACAAGTTACTCATGTTTTCAATGGGTCTTCTGTCCTCTCACTTCAAGGTCCATTCACCTTTAGTCTTATTTTTAAAATGCCTTCCTTTTTATGCAACTCTGATCCTCATGAGACAATGATGTAAGAAAAAAAAAAGCAGGAAGATCAAAGTTTTGGATAGGACCCATCTCTCATTCTTTGTAAAGCATCATATACATGGATGGCACTGTGTCATTGTTATTATTAATATGAGAAGCAGTCCTAAAATTGAGCCACACAATTAAGAATCTAAATGATGTAAAGTATTACGCATGGTAATAATCAAAACATGCATGTTCACAGACTCACCACCCATACAAATTAAGGGCATTAGGTACACTTCATTTCAGGAGATCCTTTATTTTACCTTTATATCCCTTTTCACAGACACACACCACCTGGAGTGTAATACGGTCTTGATAACAGCCACTGGCAAACTGGCGGTCACTTTCTGGTCCATCTGGACAAGGACAAGGACGGCAGTGATCTCCGGATCCCAAGACAGGATCTCCATAATAACCACCAAGGCACCTAGTTTTATAATGCAAAAGTCTGTTAGGATTACCCAAGGAATATATTTGCATAACCAAAATGGGCAAGTAACTGCCAATAGCAGTTCTAATTTTCCACACACACACCAGCTGAATAACGCTATTTTACAGATATTTTCATTGGCTCTCGCTTGTTGTTAATGGAAGGAGTGCCAAGCCAGACCAATTCATTTTCACATGCCACTTTAGTTCACAAGCAAGTGTGGATTTCTGGAAAGTTTCTGCAAGGAAATACAATCTTAATACTTTACAGCACAGAATGATGCTAGTTTCTTAAACTGTTTCTCTAAGCATCTACAAAAGCCCTCCATACATATGCAGCAAGTCCAGCTCTACATTCCTAACCAGCTCTGTACATGACCCTAGATCAAGCCAGTGGAGTAATTTTTGGTCCTAATATTGGCAGGTAAAATGTGTTTCTACCATGTGAAGAGCTGCTCAACCTTCTTTTGCCTCATCCCAACCCCCTGATTCATCCAGAAATAACATGCTCGTTCTTGTGCAGTCTTTGAAATGCAAATACCAACAAACTATGTACCCACCAAAAGTTACTCTCTTTTGAAAGCCGTAATTCATTCAGTTTTCCTGTTGCCCTCATTTAGCTCATAACATCGCTATTTTGGAACAAACACCAGCTTTTCCAATAATTCACAACTGATACATTCAGTATAATGGTGCAAAATAGCATTTTGTCAAATCAGGCCTAATTCTACTATATAACTCTAAATTCAAATGTTATCTGTGCTTATATATACTACAAGCACAGATAACGAAATCTGTATGTACAAATTCTACACAGAGTTCACCTTCTCACCACACTATTCCAGATTTATAGTACAATCCTATATCTACTCAGAAGCAAATGCCATTGAGTTCAATGGGACTTACTCCCAAATATGTGTACATAGGATTGCAGCCTTAGTTTCTCTTCTTTCTGCAAAGATATGTTCTCGCTTACAAATTCTGCAATTCTGTAAGTCAAAACAAAAACAAAAACAAAAAAGGCCTCATAAAAAGGTAGGCAGTTGAGGTACAGTGCTTAAGCTGGAAAACCATTCTACATGTGGGAGTGTGCAAACCCAAGGTTCATTCGCATTAATCAGACAGGAATCAGAGCACTGATAAGAGCGGCTTGTGGAGATAAATCCATTTGACTTACAAAACATCCCATGGAAATTGCAACCTAAATAAGTGGGTTAGAACGGAGCATTTCAGAGTGCAGCATGAAAAAGTCTTGCTTGAAAAAAATAATATTTCATTTAACATATGTTCCAGTTCACTTAAAGAGAAACCCTACCTTTCACAGTTGTGGCCAGAGGTGTGATCACGGCAGTTCAAGCATTGTCCACTATATGGATCACAATCATCTGCATGGCCATTGCACTGGCAGGGTTGGCAGCTTGGAAATCCCCAGTAACCAGGCAAACATCTGTCACACTGCCGGCCATATATTCCATGGAAACAGTGGCACTGTCCAGTCTCCGGGTGGCAAAACGCATTAACAGAAGCTTGGGCATGGCACTCACAAGCTAAAAAAGTAAATAAAAAATACACCATATCTTGAAACTGGATACATTGCCTACATTCATATAGCTATGATGCTAGGATCTGAAGTCTCAATTTACTTAAAAATAAACAACATATTTTCTTCTTCTTCTTCTTCCTTTCAGTAACTTACTGAGCAAGGTTAGATAGCAACAACTTATTATTATTATTATTATTATTATTATTATTATTATTATTATTATTATTATTATTCGCATCTCCCCTATGAGGGAAGGTTACATCAACTGGGATTGTTTAACGTGGAGAAAAGGAGGCTAAGGGGAGACACGATAGAGATGTACAAAATTATGCATGGTGTGGAGAATGTGGATAGGGAGACATTTCTCTCCCTCTCTCAAAATACTAGAACCCGGGGTCATCCCATGAAGCTGATTGGTGGGAGATCCAGGACGAATAAAAGGAAGTACTTCTTCACACAGCACATAGTTAAATTATGGAACTCACTACCACAAGACGTAGTGATGGCCACCAATTTAGATGGCTTTGAAAGGGGGTTGGATAAATTCATGGAGGAGAATGCTATCAATGGCTACTAGTGCTAATGACTATGTGCTACCTCCCGTATCAGAGGCATAAGCCTATATACACCAGTTGCTGAGGAACATGGGAGGGAGGGTGCTGTTGCACCATGTGCTGCTTGTTCATCCCTGGCCGATGGCTGGTTGGCCACTGTGTGAACAGAGTGCTGGACCGGATGGACCCTTGGTCTGATCCAGCATCAGGGTCCTTCTTATGTTCTTATTAGCCATTCTTATTGGAATAAAGTAACAACCTACATTTGCATCCACTCGGTCCAAATCCAAAGGTTCCAGGAGCACATTTGTCACATCTTCTTCCAACAACATTTGGCCGACACTGGCAATTGCCTCCATTAGGATCACATACAGAACTTAATGAGCCTTGTGGGTCACACTGGCAAGCTAAGAAAAAAGGCAAAGACACAGGCTTTGCAGATGTTACAAATGCAGACATGTAGACCATACAGGCAGCAATAGTACTTTACAAGCTGCTATTGTGCTAATAAAGGACTGATCTGTGCAGAACTGATAGGACAGAAATTAGTGGTACAAACATCATCATTAGATAGCACTAGTTCCAGTCCTTTTGACAGAAAAGAATGAGTGGAAATTATGTCTGGATTTGGAGGAATTGTGTAGCTTTTAGGACTAAGTTGGGATATAAGCAGAATATAGTATAGCTGGAAAACTTTTATTTATTCTCCAAGTTAATTGATTAATTGAATGAAGGATTGTTTGGGATTTAAATGGGCACACGTTTTAAAAGACTGCACATTTACTCCCTTACCCTATCCAGCCAGTATTTGATTCAGATGTTTTGTCTTTGATCTATGGGGCTGTTCAGACGTTATGCTAACCCATGGTTTGTTGTGCAGTTGCCCCACAATTTCCTCCTAGTTATCTGCAGTCCCAGTTTGGGAAGCCTACTTACATAGCGCTGTCTCATGCAACAGAGCTGAGATACTAAAAATCATATTCCTGCAAACATCAGTCATAGGTGTTTTAACAACACTCCTGCTGTTCTCCAGGCAGCGATATCTTTGAAAGGTTTCCCAGGCGCTGTTAGTCGTTACATCATCACCTCTGCCTCCAACAGTGAACATGTCCAGTGATTTGCAAAATGGCATGAGAACAAGCTGTGAAATGAATTTAACAAGTATGTCTATTTATCAAGCTCTATGTAAAATATAGTGCCATCAACGTTTTCCAGAACAGCTGCAAGATTATCTTTTAAAATCCTCTGGAGGAGTCTTGATCAGAGGATGACCTAAAACACCTGAACTGAACATCGTTGAGAAGCTGTCTGTTTCAAAGGGACCTTGAGGTGAACCAAGCGAATCCTGAGCTCTCTGGAGAGACAGCTGCTGACCCTCCCCCTCAAGATACATTTGGTCTCCTCTTGTGTTCAGAGGCCGCCACTGAGTAACCACCTAGCCCCAGGGAGTACACAGGCCTAAATTTTCAGGTTCAGCTGGCTGCTAAATAGAGAAGTGCCTGCCTGTGGAAAAAAGGACTCCTGATGAGTAAAATGTATACTCATGAGCAAGGCTCTGCTTACAAGCAAACCATTCCTCAAGTGGTACTAACGGTGGGCCGCTGTGCTCTTGACGGGGCTTCAGTTCTTGGTACAGAGTGCTGGAACAATGTCGGTTTGTACCAGTTCCCAGACTCCTGCCTTGCATTTTCCTGGTAACCTTGCTGTTCTCTGCACCTTCCTGTGATTGGACTGCCTATCATCGTACCTTTGGTTCTAATCCTGACTAGCTCCCTGGAGCACTGTCCTTGAACCCACATAAATAGGACAACAGCAGAGTACTTTGCTGGTTTTCTCAACCTTATCTCATAATACCTTAGAGGCATAGTTCTCCCTGACATGCATAATCTTTGGTAGATTTTAGCAACAGTTACATATATATGGACACAACTATTCCCTCCCTCACAACTTTGTGAGTGAAGTGCAAGGGAATCTATTCTCCCTCCCTTCCTGCCTGTTGGTACACAGATGTTCACACTTTATGCCAGGCATACTGGAATTAATCAAGACTTTCTGTGCCTCGTGGGGAGGTATCCATTCACCCTGCACCTCTTAAAGCTGTCCCTACATGCAGGCTGCTCTTGTTAAGAGCCATGCCCTTGGAGAAGGATGGATTTAGCTAAACAATTTAGCTAAAAATAATATGCACTTACTGAATCAATGAGTGTGTATGGATTTTCCACCTCGGTATTTAAGGAGTACTGTGGCAGCTCCAAGCGAACAGTGTAATTCAGCCCCTTTTCAAAGCATATTGGACGTGGAAGGACTACATACCTGAATTTACAAGAGGAGATAACATCCACAAAGAAAAGAGAATGTTAGTGATAAAGTTTGCAAGAAGCAGTGAGGTAGTAACATAAAATTTGAGACTGATGGTTATATGAAATCAAGCCTTTCCTTTTTCCTCTACCTTCAAACCTCCTTTTTCCTCTACTCTTTATTTTTCTTTAATTTCATCCTGCTATAGTTATACTCACCTTGAACCTGGAGATAATGATACCTCTTGATTGTCATCATCAGGAACTGTATTGCCACATCTGCTGCTAGTCGGAATTCTGCCGGGCCGATATACAGTGATACTAGCTTTTTCCCATTGATCTGGTAACTGGGGAAAATTCGTCCATGTTAATTGTTCTGTACTCAAAGTGCTCTACATGGATATGAACCAATTTTGTCTGATGCAGGAATTGGGACTATATAAGCAATAAATGTTAGGTTGAAATACTATGTGTGCTTACTTTGGACTAAGCCTCATTGAACACAGTGCTCTGGTTCATAAGTAATGCCAATAAATGGATTAAACAGTCCATGAACTGGCAGAATCACACGAGACCTGCCTCCTACCAGCTTGCCACTTTCGCTTTGCATCAGCTTGCTGAAGCAACCTAGGAATGCCCATACCTCAGTTGTTAGTCATGACATCTGAACCCAGCACTCTGGGTTGTGGAAGATTAAACAACCAAAAGTTTTAACCCACTAACAAATCATGGGTTTAAACAATGCATGGTTTGTCATTACATGTGCGCTGGACCTACGGGACTTCTTTCTCAAGAAACATGCAGAGGATTTTTATGAACCGCCCAGAGAGCTCCGGCTATTGGGCGGTATAGAAATGTAATAAATAAATAAATAAATAAATAACACTAACACTGCTACCTATAGCAAATAATTATAAGATTTTAACCAGTACCCTCATAGTTTCTTAAATCTAATCATCATCATCATCTAGGTTTCAGGATGCAAGGGATTGCTGCTTCTGAGCATTACATTACATTTTTATTATATGCATTTTCCTCATAATATCCAATGATGTTATATCCCAATTACTTGTTATTTATGCATCTTTCTCCTCATGCCAACATGCTAATGCATGCAAAAAATCTTCATAAAAATGTTCATAAAAATAAAAAAACTAACAATAATATGCAAACTCAGAATATTAATGTAAAACATGCATAATAGTATGTTTACTATGACTGGGTTCAGACAACATGATAACCAATGGTGGTTTCAATAGTCAATGGTTGGTTATTTAACCCACCGTGAGTTATCGTGTTGTGTGGAGGGTGTTTTTTAACCACCAGTTGGCTATTTGGCCGAAATAACCAAAGCATATAACCAACACAGTGCAGAGTTGGCTATTTGAACCACCATTGGTTATCTTGTTTTGTGGAGGGCACCGTTGGTTATTTCCTCAGCCACCATTGGTTATTTCAACAGCCACAGAGTTGCAAGGCAAGAGCGGTCAAAGCGGTGGCTGCCGCTCTAGTCCAGCTGGCAGGATAGATTTTCTGCAGCAATGGCTGATGGGATACTAGTGGGGGAGAGAGGGCGGGGGATGAGTGAGTCAACTCAGCGTGAACTAATAGTCAACTCAACGCTGATCCTAATCTATACAACAGTTGATTATTATCATGTTGTGTGTGGAGTACCCCCTAGATAAACAACTGTAAAGTTGATTATTTCCCCACCATTGACTATTGCGTTGTCTGAATGCAGCCTATATTGATGACTTGATTTGCATAATTAGTCACTGTCAACACATTTCCACTGCTAATTACAAAGACCTGAGAAATTACTGTACCGGATTAAGACTTTATACAACTGCTAGTACCATATATAAAACAAATGCATTTATTCAGATTTGGATTTCATTCCAATTAAGTAGTCACTAGAATATCTGTGTAACATTAAGATAAAAAGTAGGTAAGCCAAGTCAACCTCCATAAGCTAGTTTTAAAATTTCTTGAAAATATTACTTCCCATTGAGAAGCAATAATTTGAAGCAGCAGGGATCTTCAGGGTAACCATTTACCTGTGGTTCATAGCGAATCAGAACATCATACTCCATAGAGTATGGGATATTGTCTATGTAGAATTCCAGATATGCTCCTTCAGGAACTCTTACAAATCCTATTCCAGTCCATGAAGGTATACGATCCTGAGAATACTGACGCTCAACTATGCTCACTCCCTGCAAAACAGTAAGTAAATTAGTATATGTTATTTAATTTGGTATGCTGAGAAATGTAGGCAAAAAATTGCTAGAAGTGTGACATTACAGGTTCGTTTCACATCCATCACTTGCTTATTTCTGTTTGCTGACAAATGCTTTTTATACCAGCATACGTCTTGTCCTATATTTACAGAGTCCACTTCATGGAGATTTGACATGAAATTACATTGCACTTATTCACCTGAAACCACTTGTAAAATTAACCTATTTATCAGGCACAAAGTAAATCAGAGAAAATAGAAACATCAAGTATTCCTGGAAAAACTAAGGACACTATATAGCACTATGTAAATATAATTAGAAACTATTCCTAATTATATTTATATGAGAAGTTCATCAATGGAATGAGCTTCCTAAAGGTGCTATTTTTATTATTATTATTTCTCTAGGCAGTTCACAAAACACAACATAATAAAATATAGCAACCATAAAACAGCACATTGCAACAATCTAGTCTGACAGCAGTTAAAAATTCAGAACAGATAAGCAGTTGATTACAAGACCTAAACGGTCTGGAAGAGTAAAAAAAAGTCTTCACCTGGTACTGGGGTAGTCCATAAATGGAGTGCTATCATTAAGAATGCCTTCTCCCTAGAAGGCATTTATTTGGTGCCTGCAAAGCAAGGCCTCTGAAGAGAATCCCAAGTTTCAGGTAGGATTATATGGAGGAAGGCAACCTTTCGGGCATCCTGGTGGTCCCAAGCTATTAAGGTTGTAAAGTCTCTTTCCTTATAGAGTTATCAAAGCAAGATAGGAATCTATTGGAGAATGCTTAAGGCTAGGTTATGCTGCCTTGTAGCAAGAATTTGGACTGATTAAGCTTTAATCCTAACTACATCATGGGATCTGCCTCAGCTAATGTGAGTATTCATGACTCAACAATCAGAAAAAGACTGAACAAGAATGGTGTTCATGGGAGGATGGCCAGGAGGAACCACTGCTCTCTAAAAAGAACATTGCTGCCCCTCTGAAGTTCACTAAAGATCACACAGATGATCCCCAAAGTCAAAGGTAGGGTGGTTTTTTTTGCTTTGATGAGAAACGTTATGTTTGGCAGACAGTGAGTTTGAACAGAAGAACCGCATCCCAACCAGCAAGCATGGTGGTGGAATACGATGGTTTGGCCTGCTTTGCTGCCTCAAGAATGGGACAGCTTGCTATCGCTGACACAACCATGATTTTTGCAGTGTATCAGAAGATTCCAGAGGAGAATGTTAGGTCATCTGTCTATGAGTTGAAGCTGAATTGAAAGTGGGGAATGCAACAAGACAATGACCCAAAACACACAAGCAGAATGGCTGTGAAAGAAGAAATTGCATGTTTTAGAATGGCCTAGTCAGAGTCCAGACCTAAACCCTATTGAAATGTTGTAGCAGGACCTGAAGCAAGCTGTTCATGCAAGGAAGCCTTCATATGTCACTTTTGTAAAGAGGAATGGGCTAAAATTCCTCAGAACTGATGTGAGAGACTGACCAACAGTTACAGGAAATGCTTACTTGAAGTCATTGCTGCTCAAGGGATGCCACCATGTACTGACTCTAAAGATTCACACACTTCTTCACACATGGATACTGAATGTTGAGTTAGTTATGGATAACTAAATATTGCAAAAGCATCATGATTGCATGTCATTTGTTTAATCCGGCTATCTATGGTTCTTTACCTAAGATTATGAGGTTAAGATTAAAATCCAATAACATTTTAGGTTGGAAATAAGTGACAATCCTAAGGGGTTCACAAACTTTTTCTTGCCGTTGTTTACTGCCTTTCTTATGCAGGTCAGCCAAGAAAGTTCACATTCCAGTCAGTTTCTGGTAAGTATGTGTTATATCTAGCTCTGCTCCCCCTGGTTTGGAAGAAGGGGTTTCAGGTAATCAATCAGAATCAGACTCTGAAGTAGAGGAGTCGGCGCCAGATACAGGCCAGCCTTTACTAGTGGGGGAGAAAGCTCTCACGGTTTCTTCACCAGCTGGTGCTGAACTCTCTCCAGAGCTTATCTTGTCAAGGGCAAATAATACACAGTCAGTGGGAAGCCAACATTCTTCAGAAGGAGAGCACCGACAGGTTAGCCCATCCTAGAGTACGCCGTAGACTAAAACGGGTGGAGCGAAAGGAAGGCGAGAGAAAGTCGGCCTGACTCACATCACATCAGAAGCCGCCTCAGAATTATGTGTCTTGAGAAAAAGCTTTCCATTCTTTTGGAAAGGACAATTGTCTCGCTTAGTTTGCATAGTTTTGCCTAAGAGAATGTTCCAAGAGATTAGACTCTCTTCAGGTGGGAAGAGATGTTTATTGCTTAAATAAAGCTTTGTGGATTATTTAGCAGGCCTCGTTATTGTCTCCCAAGAAGGCAGGAGGATTTTGAAAAACACGGCAGCATGCTACAACTCCAAATAGAACAGACTATATATGAAATGATAGGGCATTAGAAAACGTTCGATGGCAATTGATCTTGTGTCTCTTGATTGATTGTTAAAGTCGGTACTCACAGGGCCAAAAATGCCTTCCTCCGCTTCATAGACGTAATGATCTAAAGAAATGAAAAAATACCCTGGTTCCACTTCATTGCACTGACGGCCAATCATATGGAGCCTGCACTGGCATTGGCCAGATTCGCTTGAGCAGCTGAAAAAGAGAGAATGAATTTATATTGCACATCTTCTAAGAAAATACTTTGCAAAAGTTGATACAAATAGACGAGAGCCTATAGCAATTCGATACTAGGAATTCTGCCACTGTTTTTGTTGTATAGGCAGACACCCTAGCACATACGTTTAGGTTCAATTGCAAGTAATTTTCTTGTATAGGAGCCAGCTGAAAACTTTGGGGACAGATAAAATTTATGGTCAAAAAACCCTATGGAAAAAAACTGTCATCATCAAACATTCTCTCTTCCTGTGAAAATATTATATCTATCCCACATAGATTTTAACTTGTATGAGAAGTTTCCTATCCTTCGGACAATGACTCCATCCTTTGTTATGCCTCCCTGGTTTTTTCCCAGCATTCATAAACACAACTTAGGCTTTCAACACAGCTGTGCATTTCAGGTGCTGGTGTCAAGCTACCATGATCTATGCTTTCAGAAATTGCAGTTAGGAACTTCCTTTCTTCCAAACAGGCTGCTGAATAATTAGAAAACAGGCTTGTAAAAATAGGCATCTCAATTACAGCAGTTTTTAAACAGAACATTTGGGATGAATGAACCCATTTTCTTGGGAGAGCCAAAAAGGAAAGGCATATTGGCTCAGCTTCTGCTAGCAAGTGACGCCCACTTTCAGCTGGTTTTGCAATCAGTGCTGTTAACACATGCAAAGGTTAGGCAGCTTCATGGTACCACTACTCAATTTTAATAGGAGTGTGTCTGATGCCTGCATGGTGAACAAATAACTAGGGACAAATTGTTTAACTGAATGCATTCCATTCTCAGACAGATGGGAGAGGTATGTTTGAAACAAAAGAAAGACTTGCATTGAGGCAATCTGATTGTGTAACAGCTATCCCAAGTGTAAACTAGCCAGCTGAACCAAATTAAGAAATAATTGCAGCATACCTCTGAATAACTGCAGCATACCTCTGAATGCCAGATGCTATGGGCTAAGAACCAACCAGGGCTGTTGCCTTCCTGTTCTGTTTGTGGGCTGCCAGAAGCATGTAGTTGGCCACCGTTTGAAACAGAATACTAGATCAGCCTGGCACAAGCCAATTATTTTGGACTACAACTCCCATCATCCCAAACAGCATAGCTCTGGTGGGTATTGGTGATGGGGTTGTAGTCCAACACATCTGGAGGGTGCCATGCTGAGGAAGAGTGGACTATACGGCCAAGGCAAGATGTTCTTATGATCGTACACTTGTGAGGACATAATGACTCAAGTCTACTCTTCAGCATTCCCAGGACTGCATCTTGTTTTGTTTTTATAACGCAAAATTACATACATTGTATAAGCACAAAAGTTCTCACTCTGTCTAAAGTGCACTACCCTTGCCGACCCTCCTCCACACTCAGAAGCAAATAACGATTCTGGGAAGCAAAACACACACACACATAGAGAAAGAGGAAGGAACCACTAGTCTCTCCATCCTCCCAAGCCCCCGCCATATTTGCAAAAGTATAATTATAATATTCGCCTACCTTATACAGGGTTGTAAAATATTACTCAGTTAATGTACCAAGTGATTTAAGTACTTCAAATTCATTATTATTATCATTGTTACTAAAACACACACACACACACACACACACACACACACACACAGAGCTAGGCTGCAGATGAAGCAGATATTTCTAAAATAAAAAATTGCAAGCTTCCCACTGACATGAGACTTACTTATTGTTCAGTGCTCCTCCTTGATCACAATCACATGGTCGACACCCATCCATATCATTGCTCAGCCCCCAATGTTGAGGCTGCAAGGGGAAATTTTAGCCATTATTGGTATAATAAGAAGCTTTAAACCTCAAGCACAGGTCATTTCAAAACAGTGCAAAATACTGAAAATGCGCAGTCAAACACTGATTGCAGAACCATCTGCCTTTGTTTTCCCTTAGGTATTCTTGAGTACTAAAGATCAATGCCCTCCTTCCACTGTTTTAATACTACTATAGTACATTGCATCTATATTATATGCAAGAGATAGGTAGGGTAAACTATATAGATCTCTAAGACGCTGCCACTACAGGTGTGGAAAAGAAGCTTTCTTGAATTGCAACCATGACCCTACACAGTGCAAGAACCCAACCCAACCCCCTGAAAGCCATAATTGTTATTTGCTTAGGTCTAGAATCCCCTATGTGGCACACACAGATACATGCAAGTCTTTTAAAATATGTATTTCCCGTTTTTTAAATATATGTAAATAGATTTGTATATATCCATAACAATGAGTACATATGAAATGCACACGACGTTCTAGCAATTATACATAAAGCAATCAAATATCCAAATAAATATCCATTTGAAGGTGGTGCCTATATGCTACTCCTTCAAATATTGAAATCATTCTAAGGTCTTCAATCCATGGTATTATAGGACTTGAGTGTTTACCCTTTCAATATTGTAATATCAATCTTTTCGCTGTCCAAAGGGCATGGAGAATCCATTTACACTGATCATTTCCATGAATCAGGTAAATAATTTTAAAAGAGCATGCATATCATTGAATATTGAAGACAGTTTGTTAAGAACAAACTTTTTTCTGTATAATAACCTCCCCACAAAAAGAAGAAACTACTGGACATTGCCAAACATACATTTAAAAGAACACTGCTAGCAATTAGCTGAATTAGGCAATCCCTTATTAAGAGATGTTGTGATGTCCAATAGTCACAGAACAGATTTTTTTTACTGAATAACTTGTAGCCTAGGAGTCATAGATATGACAGTAGACACCAAAGTGGCAGTACACTGATTAGACATTTTGTGGTAGCGCCCACAGCAAGTTCTCAGATTCCTAAATGTGCTAATGGGTCTAAAAAAGTTGGGGATCTCCGGCTTAACTGTTTTGTTGTTAGAGTACAGATGGGGCAAACTCCCCTGTGCTTGCAGGTGCATGGGACAAACTGCCAGATGGTCTGCAGGTACCCAGCAAGAGTTTGTGATGTCCCACAAGTCACCATTTTGCACAAAATCGCTATTTACAGAAACCACCAATTTGGATAAAATGGCGCCCAAAAGTAGTGCAATTCAGACAAAATTGCAGGCATAATAGACCATTTACACCCACAATTTTGCAGAAATGGTGCTATTTACAGCTGCCATTTTGTGCAAAACGGTGATTTCTGTAAATAGCTTACCTGTGATTTTGTGCAAAATGGTGGCTAGGCCTAGGCCCTTAGGCTGCCATGTGATGCAACAGTGTGGTTTGGGCACCATCGGGGAAGGCGGGTGAACCTTTAAGGAGGACATGGCAAGCCTTGCCAAGTAGAACCCTAAGGCTAATGTATGTAACTTGTGTGAAATTAAATAAGAAACTGAAGTATTGCTAATGTATCATGGACTTTTAAATGGAGGAATGATTTGTTGCTGCAAATCAGTTTATTTCAGACCTTTCTAAAGTAGCCAAAAAGACATATGACACTTGCTTCTTTAGCTGGAAGAGTTTTTTAAAAAAGAAGTTTTATTCTTTTGAGCAAGACAACTTACCAGACACTGATCACACTGCTTTCCTGTAACAAGACGTTTACAATAGCAGTTTCCTGTCTCAGAGTCACAAGGGTTCTCTCCAGGATGTGTGCCCAAAGGATTACATGCACAAGCTATGTTAGGAAGGATGAGTAAATAAATCAGGAACTAGTTGTCTTAGTTATAATTCACACACATTTGAGAGAAATATTTATCTCAACACTGTCCCTCATTTTTCATTGCAGACAAATTGCTCTCCCATTCCTTAATCTTCTATGTAAAAAAGGAAGTGTTTGTTTGTGGCGTGTTAAGAAACTTTTAGGATTTGTTCTACCTCTATTTGGGATAGTTTTAGGCATAGTGAAAAAATTGACTGCCCTCTTGAACTAAAAAGCTGGCGATTTTTTTCCCAAAGATATACTGCTTCAGTAGCATTTGTTCAATTTCAATCAAACTTCCCATCATAATTCAGCACTGTGGTGAGCAGATTTTAACCATACAACGTTCATGTTTTTCAGATATTAAAAAAACAAGCCCCAAATATTGAAAAAAAAACAGGCTGAAGTAAGGGGGAGGAACGCAGTTTTAAGACAGCAAACATCAGTACAAATTATAGGCCTGCCACCTCACCTCTTCTGAGGAGCAGTTCCATCTAAGGGGTATGGAATGCACAGACTCAACCCCTCAGGGGGCTATGGGGTGGGCCATGGCAGGGGCTGGGCCTAGTGATTCCAGAAGGCCTGCCTTCACTCAGGTGCGATTGGCAATGTGTCCAGCTGTGACAGCTGTGTAAGTTTGCTTGAAAGCTTCTCTTTGGTTGCATTCAGACAACACAATAGTCAATAGTGGGGTGCGGTGGCTTAAGGCCAGCACTGAGTTGGCTACTAGTCAAAGGTGTGTTTGATTGACACATCCCCCACCCTCTCCCCTCCCACTGGTATCCCATCAGCATTGCAAGTTCTGCTGGCTGGACTAGAGTGGCAGCCACCGCTTTGGTTGCTCTTGCCAGGGGACTTTGTAGTCACTGAAAATAACCAACTGGGTGCAACAAAATAGTCAACAGTGCCTGACACGATAACCAACTGTTGTTCAAATAATCAACTCTGCACAGCGTTGGTTATTTGCATTGGTTATTTCAGACAAATCATGTTAAAAAAATCCTGACAGATGACACAATAACCAACTGTTGACTATTTAATCCATCGTTGACTATTTAACCCACCATTGGTTATTATGTTGTCCGAACCCAGCCTGTATCAACCTAAAGGCAATTCCAAACATGCGAAGCTGGGTCCGTTTGCTAGTCACAACTAATTTCTTGACTGTTTATCGATAGATGAATTTCATTGTAGACCCAAGGTCACAGAGAACAATAAAAAATTACAACCAGCACTAATCTTCAATTGGGAGTGAGGGGGAGGAATAACAAACAACTATTTACAAACTTAAAACACACAGAATCCCCCCAAAACTAAATACAAGTAGGCTAATACATTTAGAGTGCAATCCATGCTGGCTGCAGAATGATGGGAGTTATAAGAGTTTCTTATGTCTATGCATGCATAGGGTTGCACCCTTAAAGTGTTTATTTTAAGTTTAATACCACTTTCAGAAAAAATAGTGCTCATGTAGTTGGGAAGCATCCCAATACCTTTGCGCTCATTGGATAAAATACTGGAAAGCAGGTACTGGCATTCCAGTCCTCCCACCTGCATATCTCTACAAGTAACAAGAGTTAGATTTCCTTTGAATCAAAACCAAAATAAATAAAAACAAAAACCAAACATGATAATTGAACATTCGGGAAACTAGCAATTCTCTTCTCAAACTTAGAGTGGTTTTGCTTTACTTACACTGACAACCAAGAGGATTATCAGAACTTAATCCATAGAATCCTTCTTTACAGAAATCACAACGTTCCCCTTCCACATATAATTTACAACGGCACTGTCCAGCAATAAGACCAGTTGAGTAGTCAGTGTAGCGATCACATGTTCCACCATTCTGGGAGCCAATTGGATCACAGTCACATGCTAAACAAACAAACAAATTATTTAATGTGTAATCTTAGTTGCTGTGCAGAATACATACAGCAAAATACATTCACCATCTGAATCTCCTGCAGTTTGAAGCTGGAAACTAGCCTTCCCATTTATCCACATCTTAAAATATTTTGACAGCGCAACATCTCCACTGCCCTAACCCATTAAAAACAGAAGTTCTACTGTTATAAAAAAAACCTACACTATATTTTTGTAATATTGGGCCACTAATTTCTCTCCCATTTGTAGATTTTGGGACAAGTTCACACACACACCCCACTCATATTTAATATATAAATGTGGTTCAGGGGGGAAATGACTGAGTGAAATTAGAAAGATGATGACAGTGGGTGGACTGTTAACTGTATCTCTGATTGTAACAGGCTGGTAAATGCAGTTCCCCACGGAAGGGTGATATACTTACGTTCACAAATGTTGGGATCCCGGATATCTCTCTCTGGATGCTGGAAGTAGAAAGGCTTGCACTGCTCACAGTTACGCCCCACTGTGTTATGCTGACAGTCATCACACACTCCACCACTGATATTTCCAGTAGCAATATAAACAGCCATATCAAAATGGCACTGTGTAGAATGTTCATTGCAATTGCATTCTAAGATAAAGAGACAAACTCTGAGTGATAATCTGCTCTTAAAATAGTTGTACTATTTGTTTTAAGTAACACAAATGATTAAGCATATGCTAGCTGTCCAGTACTTAAGGTAATTCCAAATTCACCCCTTGAGAACCTTGGTAACACCTCTGTGTCATTTATAATCAAAAGAGCACAGCTTTAATATCACAAACTTCACAAAGTATAATTTAAAATTTGTTACACCTACTTTTGCATGCATTACTGTGGCGTCCTTCAGCAGGTCGCCACGGCAAATCGTGGTAGAAGTCCAAGCACTGCTCACAGTTTAAGCCCTTGGTGTTGTGCCTGCACATACAGTGGCCGTGGACCTTTAATTTAAAAAGAGAGATTCAAACACACGTGTATAAAGATTAAACATACAAGCAAAGGTAATTTCCTTCCATTGATTAAAGGTTTGAATACCGAAAGATTAGTCTTTGATTGTTAAGAGCAAGGTACTTGTTCATGTCAAGAGGCTTTTCTCCATCCAAAGGATTGGAAGCAGTGGAGCAGGAAGATGTATGAAGTATTTTATCTTTGATTGGGAAGGTGATAATGCAGCCTGTTGATTGGCAGGGCAACAGACGCTCCCTCCTCAACCGTTTAAGGTAGAAAACGACATGTTATATGCTGAGAAGAACAGACTAAAGATGTGATAGCACTATTTGTTTAATTTTGAGTCTGCCCCTATGACGTATAATGCAAGAATGGATGTCCAGTGTCTAAACCCAAAAAGTGGGTGGTGCTAAATCAGGGGAGGGCAACTTCAGGAGGTCTGCAGGCTACTTTTATCACCTGGAGCCACCCCCCCCCCCCATGGGCCATACTACCACCCCATGGGTACCAAAAAAATAATTAACTGCTGTTCTATACGAGTTACAGAGCACAGAAAGGATCAAAATCAGCTCACATACAAGCTAATGAGTGCCTTTTCGGGTGTGTTTTTTTCAAAACAGTTTTTTTTTTTACCAAATTCAGGGGGACAATGTTTAATAAATAAAACAGCTCCCTTAATTTAAGTTAATATGCAATCTAGTTTTGCTGCCTTTGTTTATACTGGTAACTCCCTAAAGGGACTGTTTAGAGAAGAGAATTTCTTAAGAGTATGAATGGAAGAATCATAACCAAAATGTTTGTTAGGAAAACAATATAAACATTTACCATTCCTTCCACCTCTTCATCATGTCCATTCACTGGTGCACACTCACTGGCATGTCCATAACAGAAGCAATTCCCACGGACCACCATGTCATAAATGGCATAATAATATTTTTCTCTGATTTCCATTCTAGAATCAAGAAGGTTGTCTCCCAGTGTGTGTAGTTTGGTAAATTTGATTCTTAAATTTGTGATTTTTAACATATCTGAAAAGATGGACAGAAAAAAATGTTGTTTTTAAACCAAAGACAGTAATATCTACTTGTATCTATATAAGACAGATACCCCAAAAACTATTTAGTTAGTTATTGTCTGATATAGCAGCCTTCCTCACACTTTTCTCCTCTGCCAGTGTTGGACTACAACCCCCATCTCCCCAGCCGGTATGGGCAATGGCTGTACTGATTGGGACGATGGGAGTTGTAGTCCAACACAATTAACATATTCATTATGTGTTGGGAGCAGGGGAAAAAGGAGGTTATATGCTCTCTTCCTTGTTATTTTGTAAATCTTTAATTGATAATTTCCAGCTTTACTGCAGTCATATTATTTTAGGTACTTCATCATTTTGAAGTGCCTGTTGATCTAAAAATTATTTCATATGTTAAAAAACATTCTTTGATATTGTTTAATACATATTTAATTCAGATATTCCTTTTCTGTTAGTAGTAATACCATCTATATACCATGTATGTTAAAACATTTTTTTGATATTAATACATATTTAATTCAGATAAGCATCTCTTGTTAATAATAGTAGTACCATCTATATACAAATGTTAAGAGCTCATAGAGAGGCAACTGTTTTCCTTACTCCTGAACATATTTTTAGACAGGCTGAGATTAAGCACTACATTCTTAAATAATTAATTTCTATACTCAATTTATCTGTTTTTATTTATTTTGTTGCATTTACATCCTGCCTTTCTTTTATCATGGATCTCAAGCAGCACAGCCTCAAAGGCAATCTCCCATCCAGCCAGTGACCAGACCCAGACTTGCTTAGCTTCAGCAAAGTTGCTGCACATACCTTCAGTCTATGTCCTGGGCCTTATCTGTTTTTATTTACTCTGAGTCTCTAGGGCAGGGAGGATAAGAAGCTCAAATAAACATATGGAAATGAATTGAGATCACTTGGTAGCAGCGCCTTGTAACATCATTCATTAATATTAGATGCCGAAATGAAACATGTAGATGTTGCTGATATGCTTGGATTTAAGCACATTTAGCCACTAAAAACATCAGTATGTTTACATGAATCCTTATTCATGATGGACACCTGAGGACATTTCAGCACCCTTTCATCAGCTTAAAAGCATGCATGTTTAACAGCTCCTTTGATCCCCGGTGGGGAACACCGGTTGGTGTTAATGAAAATTCTTCAGCCCTCACTCCTGCAATCAGATACACTTCAGAGCTCACATGAAGTCCATCTGAAACCACCTGTGCTCTGAAAAAACAAATTAGCCCCTAGAAGGCAATGTAGTGCTCACTATATGGATGCATTTTAATATTTTTGTTACAGCAACTTGTACTTCTTTTCGACTGGAAATAATTGCACAGCAGTTCCAGTACAATCATAAAGAATTTTAAAAGATGATAAAGGATGCATACATACTTTGAATCCTTGGGCTATATGGGTCATCTATCCTAAAAGCAGGATCCAGAGCACGATAAATTACCTGAAACAAACATGGGGTTTAATCAGTATCATAGAAATTACTGCCTCACAAAGAAGGCAGTTCAATCAAACATAAAACCACCAACCTCGCCCTCAGTTGAAGGTTCAATGTCAGAATACCGGGAATCACAAATAATGTCATCTACTTTCTTCATAGGTCCAATGGAAACACCTGGGAATGAATTGTCGCAATCATAGGCAAAATATCTATACACTTGCCACGTTTTCCCAAAATCTGAGGATCTTTCGATCAGCATTGCAGATGGGCGAAATGTCTAAGAATCAAAAACAGCAGTAGATTTTTAAGGACTCTTAAGCTATATTTGAATTTGTGTTAAAATAACTTCACAGTATGGATTTCAATTTTTCTCATTTTTTTGTGTGCTTTATTTCCTTCTATATTCCTCCCCCCCCTCCCCAAAGGCTGTAGTCAGATCTCAGTATGGGCTCTGCATGCCAATCTATAGAATATGTTTAAAACAACAATAAGCCTCTTGTAATCGCAAATACTGAAACCAGTCAATGTGCCATAGGAGCACGTTAATGATATTCATTCTATTCTCCAGACTGTGCCAGCAGAAGGTGCACCTGCACCAACAAAATCAACTGATCGTATAATAATGGAGTTATTTGTTTGATGGGATCCCCATAAAGTCTCAAGAAGGGCAAATGTAACAGTAAAACTAAAGGTGTACCTGACTAACCAGGTACCTGTACCCATTTATGTCTCTGAATCCCAGCCTAACTTCCCTAACACTGGAAAACCATCAGCCAATCTAATTAAATAAGGGCTATAGTTCACTGGTAGAGCAATGCTTTGCATTTATAATATGTCTGTATTTTGCCATATAAATTTCTGTACTCCACCTCTGGTTAGCAAATGCTGTGTGTGTCAGAATTATGTACAAATATTTAACAATCTGTTCTTATTAACATGTTCTCCATTAAATTACCTCTGACTAGATGAGAGCTAAAATTATTTTGAAGGTATTTTTGGGTGCAAGGTTTAATTGGTGCGCTGTATACAGTGTTATACATGTTTATTCAAAAGCAAGTCCCACTGTGTTCAATGGGACTTACTCCCAAGTTAAGTATGCACAGGATTACAGACTTAATTGGAAAGTTAATCAACCAAGGGCGCAATCGTATTGGATTCATCCTTGATACTTATAAGACGCTGAACATACGAGTATCCAGTGCAAAGCAGGAGGAGCAAAGGAAGCAATCCTCACTTCTGCTGTACCTCTCACTTGGCAATTTAGCTAGATGAGCTTTTTCTACCCATCTAACTGAGGCAGCGTGGAGGGGGATGGCTGGGAGGCATCTGGAGATGGTGTAAGCCCCAGTCCCCTGCCCACCCACAGAACCACCACCTTTCCCTCCTTTCCAAGGTTGCTTTTGCAACCTTGGATAGGTAGCCAGCACAGTGCTCTCCATGCCGGCTGTGAGGGGGCAAGGGAGTGAGCTCAAATTCTTGGCTCCGAGGTCAGAATCCTGTCTCTGACCTCAGATTCAAGAATCTAAAATACCTTATGCCCCCCTTACTCTTGCTCCCCAAAGCTTTTCGTTGATTAATAACTGTGGTGCAATTGTAACAGATGGGATTGAGATAAAGGAAACATTTGTTTATTGTTTAAAGTTCTTTTGCCTCTATAATGATTATTTTCTTACTACAATATGGAGCAAAAAATAATTTTTAATCTAATGAGTGGTATCTTTATTAAATTGTAAATCCTCTCACACTTCCTTCAGTATATAAACAGGCAACTATATTGAGGTTTTGGTAATAGGCTAATATAGTTAATATTTAAGAAATTTATTTAACGAATAATTGGTTAAAAGGTAGATGATTAATTATTAAAAATGTCTACTCTACAGGAAGCTATAGTGCTTCTTAATTAAAGAAATTATTATCTCCTTTCAAAAAACACCTGTTCATGGAGAACAAAATTAAGTGTTCAAATTGTTTTCACATAAGCTACGCATTAAGTTTTAACTAATGCAATCCCCACAGAGATTTTCTGAATGCAAATCTCAGGAGAATCAAATCATTGTGTACCTTCCCAATAAAATGTATTTGAAACCATATGGTGCATTTGTCCTGCCAGGACATCTGTTTAGAAGAAAACAAAAGTACTTTGTATACAGATGTTTTCTTTTTTTTCCCCTGTGGATGATTTTCAGCTGCCAAATTTGAATGAATTTTAAAGCCAATATTTCTGTGGTCTCATAGAATAATAGTACTAGGGCTTGGCGTTTGATACAGATGTAAGGAGTGGTATGAACTTATAACACAACATACAATTCTGCACCAGCAGAAATACAGTGCTCAATACCTTCAAAAATAAGCCAGCTACAATTTACTGCTATAGAGAGAAGATATGAAGAAACAACACTTAATCTTTTTCTGCTTTCTAAGTGTTTGGATGTATTCCAACCAGACTTATAAAAGAATACAGAACAAGCCAATAAACATGTATCGTAAAACTAACGATGCTATGGTCTATCTTTCCTCTTGCATTCCAGTTTTAATAGCTTTTAAAATCCTTTAAAGAAAATCTCCTCAAAACCAGGAATATCACTTGTTTTATTCTAAAATAGCCAGTTAAGCCTCTAAGTGCCATCCATGACCAGTAACAGATTATACAGTGCTCATTTGTGATTTGAGGGAATGTTATGGATTCTTTACCTTGAAGGTCATAATGAGATGAGTGAAATGGAATTCAGCCTCCAGATCCAACTGGATAGTTACATTTTCTACTCCTACAGGACCAAGAGAGAAAAGGAGAGGATATTGCACTGAAAACAAGAACATTTGTCAAGAATCAAATTTCATCTTTTTTTTCTTTTCTTGAGGGGAATCAGTCTGGTTAAACCAAAAATGTTTTTAGTTGTTGTTGTTTTATGCCTCCAGTGTTATAAAGAGGATCATATAGATTAACATTACTACAAAAATAATTAACTAGTTGTTGTAGAAAGCATAATATCTGCTAGCTCTCTAGAGATTATGTTATACGACAGCCAATATGGGAAACATTCATGTAGCTGAAAGGAAAGTGAGAAGTCTACATCTGCTCCTTATATTGAGTATAGTTATTTGGAAACAAATTCTACAAAAACCAATAGGACCTCTGAATAAAAGAGGCAGTAAGCCTGTGTGCACCAGTTGCTGGGGAACATGGGTTGGAGGGTGCTGTTGCACCATGTCTTGCTTGTTCATCCCTGGCCGATGGCTGGTTGGCCACTGTGTGAACAGAGTGCTGGACTAGATGGACCCTTGGTCTGATCCAGCATAGCTCTTAAGTTCTAACCAGTGAACTCTGGATTATTGTAACAAGCATTATACTTTTTTTTAAAAAAAAAGTCAAAGAGCACCCACAAAATACACAAAGTTTACCATTCTTATATTATCCTACAACCATTTTCCAAGAGTAGCTATAATACTGCTAGCACAATGCATTGTTTAACATTTATACAACATTTAATTTGAATAAACAGCAACAATACCCATAGTTTATCCAAGTGTGTTGCAATGACCATAACTGCTCAGATAACATTGGCAGGAATAGCAGGACAAGAATGGTAAACCTTTATACATTTTACAAAGTTTAACTACCTCCAATACCATCCCTCCTATTATATCAAAGAAATTATTGGCCTGATTTGCATTAATGGCAACCTGAGTTCTTAAACACATGATATGTTCTTGGATTAAAACTCTGGGTTGTTTAACTCTCAACAACCCAGAATACTGTGTTTGCACATCACAATGGAGCATTCCTGGTTTGTTTAGCCAAGCTAGCTAGCAAAAGGCAGCAAGCTTGCTCACTCCCACCAATTCATGGATTGCTTAACCCATGAATCGGTGGGTCAGCATGGAAGTGAGTAGAGTGTTGCCTCCCACTCGTTCACCACTTCCATTTTGCATCTGCTTTGCTAAACAACCCAGGCATGCTCCACTGACATTATGTGCAAATCCAGTCATTGCCACTAAATGGATGTTCCACTTAGCTATCAGAGCCAATAGCCACTGTAATTAAACAGAGCATATACGTACAGAAGCAATATACTTCCGGAGTGCTTCCAGGTGGAAAGCTCCTAGTGCTATCAATCAAAAGGCATTGTGAGCTATTCCATCTTTTCCTCCTTAAAGGAAAAAGTGGTGGGAAAACATGGGAGGGTTACAATTGAAAGACAACGTTGCCTGGACCACCATATGATTCTGTGAATGAGGCAGGGTGATTGCAAAAGAATAGCTGTATCTGGCAGCACCTACGGATGGCCCTAAGAACAGAGGTGTGATGGCAACTTTTGAAGGGCCGTCAGTTCCCAAAAATCCCCTGGAGAATCCATAGCCACGCCCAAGGATATATATTTATATCCTACTTTTCTATTATTTATACCCCAAAGAGCTAAGCACTGTGGTTAAAAAAGGTCATAAAATGCAGACATCCAAAACCGACACCAACCAACCACTAATAAAACTCTCAATTAAATTTACAGGGTATGACTATTATCCTGTGCATAGTAACCTGAGAGTAAGATCCACTGAACTCAGTGGTGCTTACTTACTTCCAACTGCATAGGCAGTAACTAATTCAACATTACCACTAATGTAATTAAACAATCTTAAAGAACAGAGCAAATAGTCCCGCGGTAGCAAGTGCTATTGGGGTTGAGCGTTAGAGGCTGATTTCGCTAGCATTATATAATTTACATTAGCAGTAGTGTCACATTGGATACTGCCCCATCTAATTTGTAAAATGCATTAGATTGAGCATGAATTAAAAGATACTTCTGTACCTTTGCCAAAAGCTCTTCTTTTCTCAAATAAATGCTAATGTAATGTTTTTGTTGGACAATCACAGCATTCAGAGACTGAACTGTAGTAGCATTTTATGCTCTTGTATTATATCAAGCAGAAGTCATTGATATAAGACATTGTGGTCTAGAAATTGCATGGGTAAAGTTATGTTTATCTTGCTGTAACTTACAGGCAATACTGCGATCTTCAGGTCACAGCACTGATTTACAAGTAAAATTACAGGGATTAACTAAGACAAGCTCTCTGGCTGGGAGCCAATGTTTTACTCTCACAATGAGACTCTCATGCAACAGGACTTCTCTGACCTCTCCCCTCCCCTGCAGCCTCCCATGTAACCCCCAAATCTGCTTTGGGTGATCCCTCAACCCTCCAGTGCAGATTTGTGGGTTATGTAGGGGGCTGCATGGGAGAGGCGAAATCTATTCTGCCAGTGGTCTCCCTTCCACTGGCAGAACAACACCACTGGATACAAGCCTGTGTCTCCAGTTTTTGTTCATTCATTTTCTAAATATCTGTCATGTAATTTTATTGCACTAACTTGGCATCAGGCATGCAAAAATGTTTCAGCATGAAACTTCCGACAAATATCAGAAATCAGTAGCACACAATTCTTCCTGCCCAGTTTATATATATTTTTCCATTACACTAGGCTCTAATAAGAATATTTATAATTATTCATATTTAATTTTAAATTTTTGCTGTTTTGAGAGCATTGTTTTATCTTTTCTACTTATCTTAAAATTTGTTTTAAAAGTTTTTTTAAAAAACAACAACAATTGTATGTTTGGTGAAATTAACAGATCACTACCTTATCTTTATGCTTCTCAGGCAGTGGTGTAGTGCAGAGGTGAGCAAAAGGTAGATCTCCAGATGTTTTGGACTTCAACTCCCAGAAGCCTCTGCCAGCATGGCCATTAACCAGGAATGCTGGAAGTTGAAGTCCAAAGCATCTAGAGATCTACTTTCTGCCCACCCCTGTTGCAGTGGAAGGGAAATGCAGGACAGCAGATCTCCAAGCCTTTTTTTCTTTACAGTGGGAACAATGACAAAGCACCAGATGGACACTCCTTGTTCTAGCAAGTGAATAAGGTGCAAATGAGGCTTTCAAGTGAATACTTTTTTCCTTTCCTTTGATGGGATTCCTACTCACTCCACACTAGCAGTTTAAATGATAACGCTTTGTTGCAAGATTGTTTGCATTTCTAATTAAAAGCTAAATATTTAAATGTGCTCACTAGTAGAAGAGAGGGGTTTATTTATAGAATTTTCTTTTCAACCTTGGGGGGGGAGATATGCGCATATTTAACATTATTTTAAATTTTCTGGGAGATTTGCAAATTTCCCCAAAAGTTAAAAGAAAAGAAAAAAGTTAAATCTACAGAAATCTCCCTGGTGGGGAAAAAAAAAAGACGGTGTTGCTGTCTAGAGAAGCGATGAACTAGAAGAGTAAACTGACAAGTGTATTTTCTTATCAATGTATCAGAGGAAGGGCAGATGAAAAGGGAGGATAGAGACAGGAGGCGGCACTAGCAAGATCACGAAGAGCAACTGGGTGTTTCACCAGTTTTGCCAGGCAGCTCTATAGCCATTTCCAACAAGCCATGCATATGCCGCTCTGCTGGGTTTGCATTTCATGACAAGCCACTCTGAAAACAAGCCATCCTGAACAAGCTAACAACAAGCCATGAGTTCCCAGGGTTGCTTGTGCATGGTTAACAAACCACACTGAGGAAGTTGTTAATGCAACAGTCCTCTAATATTGTTCATTATTGAACTCTTAAGCCTGTGCTTGCAACTTCTGTAAATATCATACATTTAGAGGTTTAAATTCTATGTTCATTTTATATTAATATGCTGCCTTTTAACCCCAAATGAGGCCCCCAAAGTAGTTCACAAGCATAATAAATGGACACTATCTAACTATATCATTCTATTTGCATGAATACTGTTGCACTAGGTTCTGAACTATGCTCAAGAGAAGAATCCAACTAAAGTTATGTTGCACAAGCAAGCACAGTTTGCAAGCGGTTGAACATTATACTTGTGCAACCTGTTCTGTAATCCATTGTGTTACCTGTTGCACATTGGGAAAATTCTGCATAGCTCTGCTAGGGCTATTTGAGTTTGCAGAATGACATCACAGGATACTGCCCAATAAATTCAAATTAAACAAGAGCACTCATCAAACCCAGTCATCAGACAACATCAAAAGCACATCTGAACAGCTTCTGCAGTCTTTCCTACAGGGGCTAAATAAGTCTCCCGAGGGATTGCTTGCGCAATGGAAAAAAATCAGCATAGCTCTGCTAGCGCTATCTGAATTTACAGAATGACATTGTTGGATACATTAAAGACTCTACTATTCCGGCAGGCCTTCCCATTTTGGAATCTTATTGCTGACCATTATATATTGTTTTTTATGCTGTATGGTTTTATTGGTTGTTTTATGTTTTCAAATTTTGTAACATTTTTATGCTGCCTATGAAATTTTACTGATATTTTTAACTTGCTTAAATTGTTTAACGTTGTATGCCACCTTTGTATGCACATTTTGTAGATAGGTGGGGTATAAATTGAAATAATAATAATAATAATAATAATAATGCCCAATAAATTCAAATAAAACAAAAGCACTCATCAAACTCTGAGCATCAGACAACATCAAAAGCATATCTGAACAGCTTTAACAATCTTTCTGACAGGAGACTAAATAAGCCTCCAAACTCTAGGCACCACTACCAAGAAGGTCCTGATTGTTAACTAGGATAATACTAGGATTATTGCTGGTGAAACGTTTCCTTATATAGTAATCTGTGAAAAGAAGATCAGGTCCCATATGTGAAATATGCTCTCTTTTTTTAACAACTAAATGCCTTTACTTTTTATCCTAAAGATTCTGAGGCATTGAAAACTTTACTTGGGAAAAAAATCTCATATCAAATTAAAGGCTATAGTTTTACAAAAGAAAAACAACTCCTCTTCAAAGGATCGAAACTCTATGAAGCAGAAGCAGTAATTACAAGGCAGACAGCTGTACAGATAATTATGAGCACACAGGAACATTTAAGATCAATTGAGGGCAGCCAGTTATGTTCTGGAGCAATTCCTCTCACATCAGTAGCATACCATTTTCTGACTGCCACCACAGCTTAAGACGGTTTGGAGCAAAGGTTGTCACCACATTTTCAATGAGATGGCTATCAGGGTTGAGCGTCTCATGGAATTCGTACCTTGAATCACATGTGAAACATTTTTTGTCCTCCTGAAATAAACAGACAAATCATTCTTGCAGTGGCTACTATTTCTGTCAAAAAAATTCCACCTTGTCCCCAATTCACAACCATGCTATGCTGAAACACCCTTACAGCCTTGGCAAACACAAGGCATACAGGGGTCTAAAGAGCACATAGCCCATCTACCATGATCATGCAGTAACTCAGAAAAGTGCAGTTAACAGTGTTTCTCCAGGAGATACTGGTTTTTAGTACCCTATTCCCTGAGGTGTGTTCAAACTGCTCCACTCCAATCATTCACAGAGTAGCACCCATGGCAGCAGTAGAGCACTAGCACCCTATGGTAGCCAACCCCAGGTATGCCTCTGGGATTTGCTATGGTGCAGCTTCCTGCACTGGCTTATGGGAAGGCCATGTCAGTGAAGTGACTTTTGTGGATGACACCTCAAAATAATTGGCTTTTATTAATAAAGACTTTGGCAAACCCTGAATATCTTGTTTTAATTTAAACATGCACACAGCTTTTATACAATGATGTAAATTTAAGGATAAAGGGGCAGGGAATTACAGTGATCCAATTTGTATGACATGCTGAGCTCAATGTGGGTTGCTTAACCCCTGATGAATCCTGGTGTGTGCTGGGTGCCATTTTTAATATGCAACCCCTGATTGGAACAATCAGAGGTGGGTGGGTGGCTGTGTCATGCAAAACTGGCCACAGTGGGTTACTTTAGAATTAAACAAACCTCACATAACACAACCTGCTGCCAAAATTAATCACCTCTCTCCTTGCTCTAATGATATAACACCTTTCCTTAAATCTCTACACTGTCTTCTTGTCCACTCCTAGAACCTGCCCAAGACCCATGTCCTTACCTTCAAAGCCCTCCATGAACTTGCCCACAACTTTTATCCCATTTTTATATGTTGATATACCACCTGTCCAGCTCAAAACCTTCCATTATCCAAAGGTCTCCTGGTCCCTCAAGAGATCCCTCCTTTGTTGCCCATATGCTTGGAACTGACTCCCAAGACACCTCTTTTACTTCACCCAAAATCTCCTCAAAATCTCCTCTGTGAATCCTTTGGCATAGCCTCCTAGTTCCCACACTCCAACTTCGTGCCCTCCAGATGTTTTGGGCTTCAACTCCCACCTGCCAGTGCCAGCATAGCCAATGGTCAAAAATTCTGGGAGTTGGAAGGCACCAGCTTGGGGAAAACTACCCTACGCAACTTACTCTGTAACTAAACCTAAGCATGTGCAACTGAACAACCTCTTATCTCTACATTTATTCACTTCCTCCCCTTCCTCTGTTTGAAATTAAATGAGACCATGTTGGACTTTCTGGGGAACTTTTCGCTTACATATACATTGAATACGATAAGTACTTGTGGTCATCTGATAACACTTAAGCCTTGATCCTGACCACCATTCAGGATTAAGGCCAGTGTCACCTCCATTGGAGGTTCTCATTTGTTTCAATTTACATAATACTTGAAGGCTCCAAATTGTTTTCAAAAGGTCTATAGCATCTTTATCTGAGCAATCCTACAGTCGATTTGTATACAACTGCCCATGAGCATTCCTGGAAAAACACATTCAGGTTGACCATACATATTTGTACTCTGTTGTTCTCTTATCTATTCAAGCTGCTGCTTGAATATGGTGCCAGGAGGTGTACTGACTGAAGACACTGCATACACCTTTCCTTTAAAAGGACAAATAGTATGCTATAGCAAAATGATAATGCCAAGGATGCTTGAATCTATTACTGTATTTTATTGAATTATGGGGCAGTATCCTATTCTGTTGGACTAGTTTAAGCTAACTCTAGTGCAATGTCAATACCACTTGCTGGATCAAGGGCTTTTTCGGGGAAGCCCAGAGTGCCAGCAAATGCTATTGCGCAAGAAGCAGCTTATGCTAGTGCAATGTAATTTACATTAGCACTAGTACCAAACAGGATACTGCCCAGTGCTTTTAACTTGGAGGTGACACATTCTATGAGCCCCTGGATTATCTTCCATGAATTATTTGAGGGGCTGTATTTATTGATTGATTACTTTGAAAAGATCTAAAAGGCACATTATGGAAATACTTTTATTAGGATCAGTCAAATTGTCACAAAGTCGTGAGCAAGCTTTTGAGTGCTCCAGAGCTTTCCATCAGGCAGAAAAATATTGGGCATGATACTATTGCCACAAAGTTCGTAGTTTATAACACTCTAAAAATGGAGTGCAAGGCGGGTTGTGCATTGGATTAGCCTCAGTAGTTTCAAGACGAATTGCAGGATGCACTCATGGGCTACTGGTGAACAGTGAAGGACTGGATTGGGACCACTGGAGGGCCCGAGGATCCCCATCTCTAAAATAGAGGATGCCTTCAAATGGAGAACTATCCCCTGACAACCCTCAATAAAGTAGGACTCTGAGCACACTAGTGTCTGGCTGTTGCTTTTTTGTCTTTATTTGTAATCACAGATGGTGTAAAATCTCTGTTGGAGGACATTGAGCCCTCTAGCAAATGACATTTCACACCTGGATGTCTCAAGACTATCAGTCTGACTCAGGCTGCAGTTCTATACCTGGGAGTAAGCGCCATTGAACTTATGAGGAATTACTTTGGAGTAGACATCAACAGGATTGCACTGTCAGTAAGTTTTACAAAATGGAGCTGATTTTAAAACAGCAGCAGAATTTTGGAATAGGTATTGAAATTTGTGACAATGTTGAACAAATATTATACACACAAAAATATGGAAGGGGGGACCCTAAGAAAAAATAAAAAGGGAGGGGAGGAAAGAGAAATTCACTCTCTTAATTCCAGCCGAAGGAGATGAGAGGAAGAGCAGAGCCATTCCGCCAGCCCTGTTGAAGACCTCCCTCATGAAGGCCCTTCCTGCCTCAAATGTCACCACCAGCAGTCATTCCAGCAGACTGAACTGAGGGAGATGAGAGGGAAAGGAGGTCTATTCCACTAACTCTGATAAAAGAGTTATTTTTTTTCCTTCTTCCCTCCCCATACATTTTTCCTTGTGTGTAAGCCTGCGAGCAGGGACTGTCTTGTTTTGTTGATTATATGTAAGCTACTCTGAAAGCCTTTTTGGGTGAAGAGTGGCATAAAAATACTTCAAATAAGTAAATAAATCAATACAATTCCCAAATGTCCTTCCGGTGTATAATTTCCTCCTACAACCCTTTGGTCTCTTTAAATAAATTTCATTTATTTTGGTATACTTACTTTAAAGTTTTACCCCACTTAGGTGACATGAAACATTTTCACCATCATCTGTAAGGAATGAGCTTTCCCAAACCAGATGCTCCCCAATTCGTGTCAGCTTTTCCCCAGAGGCCAGTTTTAAAAACTGCTCTGCTCTGACTTTTAAACAAACAAACAAACAAACAAAAAACTGTACTTAGTTCTATTTTTTCTTGCTCTTTTTGCAAATGGGGTTTAGCTAAATCACTTTCTATTTGATTAAAAAAAGTATTAGCTTTTCTTCTTTGTTAAAAAATATTGTTTTTCTATTTAAAGGATGCTCTAGAAAAAGAATGATTTGTTCACATTGTATCGCTTAGATCTATACCTATAACCATCCTGAAATTTACTAGAATTTTAACTATAGATTTTGCTAGACACTGTAATGAGGAAGTAGTCTAGACAGCTCTCATATGTCATGCCTGGGAGGGGAAAATATCAACTGAATGTTTCTTATTAATATATCTGCACAGATTGCAAATGTATTATATCACTCCCAGATTGTAAACAATTCCAATTTAAGAGTGTTAAGACTTTAGCTGAAGTTTGGCATATTTTCACAAGTTTGTTCTGACTCTATACTGTTAGCTTCACCCTACCCAGTGCCTGTTTACACTTCCCTGTGCCTGTTTGCATTCTCCTTCCCTCTTTATTGTTTACTACAACTTATTAGATTGTAAGCCTATGCGGCAGGGTCTTGCTATTTACTGTGTTATCTGTACAGCACCATGTACATTGATGGTGCTATATAAATAAATAATAATAATAATAATAATACATGCCTAGTTGTAAACAAAACTACAGCCTTTGACCCTGATGCAGAAAACCCTGTCTTTTTTCTTCATACAAAAACACACAGGATTACTAGCTATAAGAACCAATAGACAATGACAGCACAATCCTATGCATGCTTACTCAGAAGTAATCTTATTGTGTTATACAGGATTTACTCCATTGTAAGTGTATAGAGGATTGCAGCCAAGTGTACATAGGAGCAGTTCTCACCTATAGTCTTGATACAGGGATGCAGATGATGAGATCTATCCACTCAAAGGGGCTTTTTACTGATTTTTACTAACTACTGCTACTCTGTCTGTAGTCACACATGGCATTTAAAAGAAAACAGGTCATGTTTTTCATTTTTGAAATGTGATTTGAAGATTGTTTCCACATTTGGTAGGTTATGTCCCACTTTCAAACTATTTTTGAATTAAAATTGAACATTGTTACATTAGGATTTGTGACAACGTAGAACTTGCAAAATGTTACAATGTGCTTAATTTAAGTTCAAAGTGAAAGTCTTAAAACACACACCAAAGAGTATGTAACCCATATAATATTATTTAGATGGGTCAAGAGCCACACAATTTTTCAGTTTATTGTTTTTAATTCCATTTGATTGCTCAATTCTTACTTCTGCTGCAATTTATAAATCACATACTTCAGAGAAGCTTTAGACATGGACTTCAGTTGTCTATTCTGGAAAAAATAGTTTGTGGATTAAAGCCTCAATGGGGTATGAAAGAATATTAAATAAATGCAGATCTTGGTGTTTCTGGTTTTTCAGATCATGGTTTTTCTCCCAGTTTTAGAGGCACCAGTGAAACAGCATGCAACTCAAGAGTTGCACTTCAGTGTAGCATCATGGGGGATCCTGAGATGAACTACCTGAACTGCATTCTGCAGCTTCTTTGGGCATTCAAGTAACTTGGGCTAGCACTGCCCAAATAACTCACAACACAATTCTGGCGAGAGATTTTCCCCGCGCCTTGCTGCACCTTCTTTCTGGCACTAAAAGAAGCTGAACTAGGAAAAAGGAATGGGAAAAGTTTCCATCTAGACATGCCTTAAGACAAAGATTTTTAAATTAGAGTTAGAGCTTTTATTAGTGCAAACTGAAACAAGTTGTGGTATGTTTCCGAGGATTGTCTACATTTTGAGACAGAACTCCCAGGAATTTGAGACAAGAATATTTGTTGGTATCACAGCTGGGACTGCCATAAAGAAAGGCTTACACTCCTAATAATCCTAGGAGAAGGTTGTTCAGTGCATTCAGGGAGCAAAAACAAACAAGGGCAGGAAGTAGTGGGACACATGCAACTGTACAAACAAATCTGAGCCCGAGGGATAGAGTCTGCTTCCTCTCAATCTGTAGACAGCACCAGATGTTTCTACTTATCTAGAGAGGGTGTGGGGCTGCTTGGTCAACCAGGGGGGTGGGGGGAGGGGAAGGCAGGCAGGACCATTGCGATCAAGTGTCCTCCAGTTATAATCAATCAAATCCTCCCCTCAGAGTGCCTCTTTCTGTGGGTACTTACCTGAAGGTGGCTAACAATGCAGTATGGTTCAGGCTTTCGGAGCCCACATGTGGAGGTGACACTTATCTTGTCAGCTCGGCCAATCAGCAAGTCTCCAGTAGCTGGATAGCAGCTCCCTTCTGCACATCCATAGCTGTATTCTGGTTCCTGAGCTACTACAATGGCCCAGAGGCCTAAAATGGAGAGAGAAAGGAAGAGCCAAGAGACGATTAGCCTGGGGAAGGGAAAGTGTTTCTCTGGTGGGAATATGATTAACATCGTCTTCCACACTGGGTACTATATCTCAGATTCAAAACATAAGGGAAAGCATCTGATCTGTGTTGTTCTGGTTTAACGGATATCCCAGCTTTCCCCAACATGGTGCCCTCCAGATGTATTAGGCTACAACTCATAAAGCTTTGGCTATGGGATGGTATAGAAAGGTAATAAATAATTCATATCATCCTCAGACAGCATGCCGGCTGGGGATAATCAGAGATTTAGCCCAATACATCTGGAGGGCGTTTCTGGAATGCTGGCTGGAATATACATTATGCCCTATTGAATTGTGATAGTTTGCACTAGGGCACCATTCCCTAAAAAAATAAGAGCTACCTGTCATATGCCTTTATTATACTTGGGTCACCAATTTCTGTCCTAAAGTGAAATCAAAGCATTCCACAGTCTGTGACCAACATTCTGTGACAAACAAGCAGCAAAAATCATGTATATTGAATATATAACAGCCATAAAATGACCTATAATTCCAGGACAATTCATCCCACCTTGTTTCATTTCCATCGCTGGTGAAGTGTGTTTGTTTTCCATTTTGATCATCATAAATGGAATAATGAACTGATTAAACAATATCAGAGCATTTTACCCTACAACTAGACACTAGTTTAGTGCACTACTGTAAATACTTAGAAAGCTGTTTGAATGGGTGCGTTAGTTGGGAAACTATGGTACACTTCAGTTTTCTATCCGTGATGTTCAATAAGTCACCACAAAAACAGCTCAAACACATGTGAGGCAAAATGGCCATATAAGAACTGCCTAAGTAGCTCTTTCAATTTAATACCCTTAGTTAGTTCCAGGGTAAAAAAGCTGTCACGCATCTATTATTATTATAATTAGTAGTAGTAGTTGTTGTTGTTGATTTCCCCTCAATGTAAACGCATCCAAAGATAGTGAAGAAGAGAGAATAGCACATATGTTCTCTCTCCCCAGCTATAATTTTAACACTGTGGCAAATTTCACAGTCAGGATAGGAACAGAAGTCAGAAAGGAAAAGGGTTGCCTCCTTTCTTTCTAGTAGGGCTCCTATGTCTTTAACAGTAGCAGGACAGACAAGTATTCAACAGCTAACAGTTTTCCTGGTGTACAGATTCAATAACAACAACAACAACACTTTGCCCACTAAATTTCTGTCTTTCATTCAGCAACTAAAGGCACAGGAAGGAACCTTCTGCTAGGATTATATATAAGGCAATTCCAAAGGACTGCTATTCCCCACCCCCCGCCCTGACCCATTCTAAAGCAGGGTTACCCTGACCCATTCTAAAGCAGGTGTAGTTGTTAGGGACTAAAATAGAGAAAACTTAGGTTTAAATCCCCACTTCAGCCACAAAGTGTCCTTAGGCCAGTTACTGGCTGTGTTCAGACAATATTTTAATCAATGGCTGAGTTCGGATGACACTTTAGGCAACGGAGGGGGGAATAATCAACTGACCGTGCATAATTGCGCAAGTACTCCCCACATGACATGTTTCCCTGCCGCTGAGGCTCCCCATGGCAGTTCAGTGACATTCCAGCCTTCTGTTGCTCCTCCCCGCCCTATCCCATCAGCCATTGCAAGTTCTGCCAGCTGTAGAGGAGTGGCAGGGTGCTTTTGGCCGCTCCTGCTGGAGAACTCTATGTGCTCCCGAAATGGCACAATCAACGTGTTAAATTTGAAAATGGAGCCCACCACACGATATGTTAAGCAATGAGTTTCCGAATAAGCAATGGAGCAGCCTGTTGTTTTCTCTTGTTGGTTAAATCATCAAAATAAAGTACAAGTTGTGTGTCCATTGTGTATTGCTCGCCAGAGAACACAAAAAGCAACACAATGGACGTTTGCCTAATTAATCAACTGTTGCTTATTGTGTTGTCCGAACCCAGCCAATGGTGGGTTAATGGTCAACTCACAGTTGGTTTTTTTGCGGGTACTCCCCAAACAGCATGTTCCTACACAACTGCGGAGTAGTTGGGGCTGGTATTGAGTGGACTAATAGTCAATCTGGCGTTTGACGGACACGGCCCCCTCCCCTCCCCCCACCCTCAGTCCTCCTGGTGCTATCCCAGAAGCCTCTGCGAGTTGTGCCAGCTGTAGTAGAGTGGCTGGTGCGGTTTTAGCCAATCTTGCCCAAGAACTCTGTGGCCTGCCAAAATAGTCCACTCAACCCTGCAAAATAACCACTCAGCCTGACAGACAACATGCTAACCAACAGTTGTGCAGATAGTCAACTCCACAGAGTGCTGGTTATCTCAGTTGGTTATCTTGGGAAAGTAGTCGACCGTGGGGTGGTTCTGGCCCAACAGACAACACTCTGGCTGAGTTCAGATGACACGCTAATCAACTGTGTGTGTGTGGGGGGCTTAATAGGAACAGAATGAGAAACAACCGTTGATTAGTGTATCGTCTGAACTCAGCCCATGGCTGGGTTTGGATGGCACGATAATTGATAGGGTGGGGGAAGGAAGCAACTGGGTTGATTATTGTGTCATGGGGGGGACACAATGCACACATAACACACAGTACATTATTATTATTTTTAATTAAGCAATGCAAAGAAACAACAGGCTGCTCCGTTGTTTGTCTATTAATCGATTAAAAAGTCGTGTGGAGGGCTCTTCCCCTTCGTTGAGTGCACTAATTCATTGGCCATAGAGTTCTCTGGCAGGAGCAGCCAAAACACCACGGCTGCTCCTGTACATCCAGCAGAACTCACAATGGTTGATGGGATACGGCCGGGAGGACTGAGGGAGGGTGGAAAACCAGCAGCCCAGAAGGATGCTGAGACTCTCAGCCACGCGATGGGGGGTGGGGGCAACATGTCATGTGAGGAGTACAGGAAAAATAATGCACGGTGTGTTATTACCCCCTCTGTTGTCTGAACCCAGCCAATAACCAATTGTTGACCACTCAACTTACAGTTGACGACTTAAACCACCACTGGTTATCGTATTGTCTGAACCTAGCCTCTCTCTCAGCTTTACAGGGTTGCAACGACTGGATAAAATGGGGGGAGGGGGAATCTTGTACTGCTGCCTTCACCTCTTTGGGGGAAAAGGCAGGATATAAGTGAAATAAGTAAAAGAAAATACAAAACCATTTGGTTGAATTGTTGTTCACATCAATACTAGTCACTGGTAAATCATAGCATGCATGTGTTTCACTGACTTATAATGCAATCCTATATGTGGGTAAAATCCAACGTTAAGTCCTACTTAGGCTAGATCCACTGAAATGAATGGGACTTCTGTTATTTATTTTATTTATTACATTTATATCCCGCCTTTTTTCCTCCAAGGAACCCAAGATGGCGTACATAATCCTCTTCCTCTCCATGTTATCCTCACAACAACAACCCTGTGAGGTAGGTTGGGCTGATAGTCTGTGACTGGCCCAAAGTCACCCATTGGGTTTCCATGGCTGAGTGGGGACTAGAACCCGGATCTCCCGGCTCCCAGTCCAACACCTTAGCCACTACTCTGACTTAAATCCAGTTCATTTCAATGGATCTGCTCTAAGTAAGACTTCTGTTGGATTTTACCCTATATTACCCTTCTGTTGGATTTTACTCCTCGGTAGTAAGTCCCATTGAGTTTAGTGGAACTTCCTACTCAGAAGCAAACCCTGGTATTTTCTCCCAGATATCCTATACCTGGAAGCAAACTCCACTGGAATCAAACAGGATTCTGGGAAGATACACCAACGAGAAGTTGCGCTGTGTGTTTGCGCTTCTCAGGAGAAGGCGGGGCCGCGGCTACATGGACTTGCTGAGGAAGAAGTCCCCCCTGGGGGCGCTCTAACAAACCCCGCCAATTTCTCCCCGCGGGTAACTCCATCTGGGTCGCTTTAAAGCTCCCTCCCTCCAGCTCTTCCCGTCAAGCGAAGGGAACACAATCCAGCTGCGATGGGGACCATCCAGCGGCGAAGAACAAGCAGGCAATTAAAGCCATATGGCGCCAGACGACTCCTCTTTCAAAATGCACGCCGGCCTTTCTCCGGGAAAGAGGCGCGCGTACATACAAGGAAGGGTAGTGTTACGTTTACCACGGACTCCGAGGAAGAGCAGGAATCCGGTGGGAAGTTCCAACAATCTTATACTAGCTTACCCGGGAGCAGCAAGCCCCATTGAATTCCCTGGGACTCGCTTCTGCGTTGGCATAGCTAAAATTGCGGGGGAAAGTAAACGAGTTGGCGGCTTTAAGGTGCGAGGGGTTTCAAGAAACCGCGGGGTGGGGGGTCGTTTCAAATAAAGGAGCTTATTCGGTTCTTTCGGAGCTGCACAAGGGATGCTCTGATTTTTAAAAATAAATAAATTAGGGTTTGCATTTCCTGAGTATCGCATGAAACTGTTTTCATTCGCTTAACAGCGCGATTCCACGCAGGTCTACTCAGACGTAGGTCCTACTGAGTTCAATGGGACTTACTCCCTTGTGAGTAGAGAGGATTGTAGCCCAAACCGTTTTGTTTGCTTGCTTTTTCCAGATCTGTAAACCAAAAGTAAAACCTACCTATCTTAAGGGTTGTATCCGATGTTAGTCCTACTTAGAGTGGACCCATTGAAATGAATGGGACAAGACTAGTGTTGGATACAACCCATAAAGCTGTATTTTTTGTTTTTAATGGACCTGTTCTGCTTTAGCGTCTACATTTTAACGTTCATAAGCGATACATTCCAGATTTAAATCTGTTCTTAACATCACTTAGAAAAGGGGGGGGGGAGACACTAGTTTCTCAAATGGTGTGGACGAACCCCCGAGTATCACCCCGCCCCCAACCGAGCACAGAGGTAACACCTAAGACAGGCTGAAGATTAGCAGCAATCCTATACATAAATGTTTACTCAGAAGTAAGCTACCCAGTGTTCAAGGGATATTACTCACAAAGTATGCCTAGGATCGCTGCCTTAGTTCTCAAACCTAACTTATTTGCAACGCTGCCTTAGTTCTCAAACCTAACTTATTTGCAACGTTTACTCACAACTAAGGCCACTATGTTAAACAATCGACTCCCACATCAATCTTACACGTTGCAGCCTTACCATTCGGTCCTATGCATGGTTATTCAGAAGTAAGTTCTCTGGGTTCAGCAGAACTCACTCCCACATAAATGTACACATGGTTACAGTCTCACAAGCGGATCCTATGCGTGTTTACTCGGACGTAAGTGCTTCTGTTTAAGAGGGCTTACTCCTATGAAACTGGCGTATGATCGTTAAGGCATAAATGTCCCATTGAATCGAGGTTCCAGGCTAGCGTGTTAGAAGTACTTTTGTAGACAACAGCTTACTTGATAAGAACGTTTCGATGTTCTCAGTGCGTTAAGGTCTGTGCCCCAAAGAGTTTGCAGTCTCAATGGAGCGATGAGAAACAGCGGGTAGGGAGAATTATAGTTACAATAAGGGACAAACGTGAACAAATGCAACTACACATACTGGATCGAATGCCATTACCTCCAAAAGTTCATGCTACAGCACTTTCTCCTGCTACAGACTAACACATCTCAAATTTGTTCCCCCAAAAGGATGTTTTGAATGAAAAACAAACGAACTCTTCCAATACAACCAAGTTATCCTCAGACCAGCTGCCTAAAATGATAAGGCGAGAGATTACTTTTAAATAATAATAATACTAGATTACCTAGGAAACAGCAAACATGCACCTGGAGGAACTTCATCTCATTACTTCTGTTAGGAAAGGGAGGAGGAAGGAGCCACCCAGCTTCACCTTTCTATCTGGAGAGGGAGAAGAAAATGAATGAGTTGCAAGGGTTTTCCTTCCCACAGTAAACCAGGGGGAGATGCAGGCAAAATCCTCTCCTTACCCTTTAGCGGTTTTCTCTTCCTTCCAGCCTGAATGTAAGTCTGACACTGGGAGAGAGGAAACTAGAGAGAGTGGAGGCGGCTCCAACACGCAAGCGCTAGAGGGGGGTGGGCGAGAGGTTGCAACCCAGGCTACTACAGGGAGAGTTGCTGCAGAGAGACCCTTGAGAGTTTTGCACAGGAACTCCTGTCCTTTGTCTCCAAACCAACGCTGCCTTATGACAGTTGTTTACCTAACAGTCGGGCAAAGAGCTCAGCGCCTTCAGGTTATTTCTGGGGCAAATATTTAGATGTAGGGCTTCACTTCGGTATGCTCCTGGGTTGGCCCATGGCTATAACAGGGGATCTGCAGAACTCTGGCATCAAAAAAAGTTTGGCATCACAATCAAAACTTCCTGATCAGATGCCATTTAGTATCCTAGTGGGTTCAGGTCCAGCAACTTTTTAGAATGATAGCATTCCATTCAGATTTTGTATAATTATGCAGTTTAAATCCCTGAAGATTTAAGAACCTAGTTATGTTAGGAATACTTTACTGTTTCTGTGTATTGAATAGTATAGTATATGGTGTGTGAGTAAAATAAGCAGTATACTCCGCTCATACTAAATGGGAACAGCAACCCAAAAATGTGTTTTGTTCCTTGTAAGTAATTGTCTATAGTAACCATGTATGGTATAAGGGAAGATGGCTCCATTTCAGTGTCTTATTCCAAGTATTTTTATTTGTCTTGTGTGTGTTCATGGTTTACTGCCAGATTTCTCTTTACTTCTGCTTTCTGCCTCCCAGGGACGTAAGTGTTTTGTTCATTGCTGGACTCAGATCCAAGTAACTGATAGATTGGGGTTTTTAAATGGGAGAAGAGCCATTATAGTTTCTTTGTGCCAGCAGCCTTTAATATTTTAAATCAACTTTGTTCCTAGCAAACTCAAATCTAATTAGCAGTGCAATACTACATGTTTTAGGATTGAAGTAGGATTGTAGGCTTACAAAATATGTATATACCGTAGGTCTACTCAGTAGTAAAATTCAATGGGACTTACTCCCAGATAAGTGTGCATAAGATAATAACCTAAGGTTTAGGAATAGTTTTAGGCAGCAATCCTATACACCGTTACCTCAGAGTAAACCCATTGAATTAATTAGGATTTACTTCTGAGTAGACATGCAGAGGATTGCACTGTTAGTCTGCTTAATACCTCCTGCACTCCATTTAATTTTTTTTTACAAATTGTAAACTTTGGGTTTTCAATAAAGTTCCCAGGTTTTTCTCTCCCCAGCCCATCTTGTGTTGTTTAGGACCTGGAGAATTCAAAAGCTTGTTTTGTGACATTTTAGTTGGCCCTAATAAAAGCTATTTCTCTACTTTGGCTTGAGCCTTGTGTTTATGAATGCTCATTCACAATTAGATTATGAATGTTCATTCACAATTAGATTGGATCAAAATGGTGCTGATGTTGATCGTAAGCATCTGTTATGGGATTTGGTCTTTGAAGATTTTATATGTGTGAAAATCACAGTTTGCTTAGCAAAATTATGAGCAATGGTGGCTTTGCTGCCTGTGTGTATTAACATGAACCCTCCTGTTCTGCTCTCTGCTTGTTCCACTCTGTATTCTGGATCACTGGGTTAATCTGTGGAGAGCTGAAGTAAGAAGACGCTAGGATGGATTCTAGTCCTGCACCAAGCCCAAACATTCCATTCTAGTCAGGTTCAGAAAACACCTTAAAGCACGGCTTCAACCATGGTGAATAAGGCTTTTTGCCTTATTCATCCTGGTTAAAGCCATGGTTTAAGGTGTCTTCTGAACAGGGCCAATGTGTTTAAAGTTGTAGCTCATCTCTTTATTTGGAACACATAGCAGATTAGACAGTTATGAAGATGATGGATTTTGACAAGTTGGGTTTGTAGATTCAATTGGCACAAACAAGGCTTCTTGGGCCATGTTAAAGGCACAGGAGGAGCAAGCCCATTAAAAAAGTTGGCAACCACTGTTACGATTTGGTTTCTCCTTGTCATTTCCCCCCTGATCCTTCAGTTCATGTGTCCATTTCCTTTTCAGTTTCCATCATTCATCTGATGTACTTACTAAACTAAAACAACAGGCTTGTGGCACCTTAAAGACTCACCTAAGCTTTCCGGGACTAGAATCCATTTCATCAGATGGAGTGTTGTCTTCAGTTGGCAAATATATAGATGCTGGGTGGGTGGGTAGAGAATGTGTGTATGTGCATGTAAAAGGTGACATTAGGTGGCAATGAAATGCAAAATAGTGTATAACAATTTAATTAAAGCTTAAATACATGCAAAGCTAGCACTGTGACTGACCATTCACAAAAGCATTTCTAGGTGCTAATATATCAGTATCTCTAGTGGGACAAGTGTTAATTGACTCAGCTGTGCTAAGATGATTGTGTTAGCACCCATTGCTCTTGTGAATGCTCACTGTGCTTAATTTACATACATTTAAGGTTCAGTTGAATTGTCATATACTTTGGCATTTCATGGCCATCTAACCCCACCTTTAAAAAATAATAATCCTCTAACCGCTCCCCCATCTATATATTTACTTGCAAACCGAGAATAATGCTTCAGACATCTGATGAATTGGACTTGCAGTTAATTTTTTAAGGTGCCACAAGACTCTTGTTACTATCTTCTGCAACAGACCAAAATCACTAAAACTCTGGAACAGCTTACAAAGCTGCTGTTCATGAAAGCACATACCACAATAAACTAGTTAATGTCAAAGGTGCCTCCTCACTTTGTTCCAGAAATCTAGTGATATTGCCAGTTAGCTGGAGTACTTATTTCAGATTTAACTGGTTATTGTACTAATTAATGCAATAAAATTTGGAATCCTTTGTAGCACATTTTTCTAACCACATGTTAGGCCATATGTGAGCAATTTTGTAGACTTGCCCAAATCCTGTTTTTTAAAACAATGAATGAATATAGCAACCCCCCTACAAATATGGTGAGAAAAGGGAGCAGAGACAACTGGGACCAGGGACTGGCTGTGGGATACATTTTGTGTCCAGATGTTTATAGTCTAGGGAAAGGGCAATCACCCATTGAGATGGCCACACACATTTGTGAGAGGTGAGTCATGAGAAAACACAGAAGGCTCTTAAAAGTCACAGACAGGCAAGGCTAGTTAACCCTTTAAGTAGACAGTGAAGGAAGAAAATTCTTAAGTTCTTTATTGAGGATAACATTCCATTAATTTTAAAGAGCCAATAGGATCCAGCAGAAAGATTATACTATTCTTTAAACTAATTATATTTGATGAACATAACACAACAGAGCCCAAAGGATTCTTAAATGGTACACACTTGCAGCACACTCAGGGTGGGAGCCTTGTTAGTTTGTTGACACATCAAAGTGTTTTGTGGCTCTTTAAACATTTGGGCATAAGCTTTTGTGGACTAGAGACCACTTCATCAGATGCATCTGATGAAATAGACCCTAGTTCACGAAAGTTAATGCCATTAGGAATTTGCAAAACTCTTTGATGTTTTAAATCCTATGCATGTAGTCTTTAGTAAATATGCTTAGGATTTAAGCCAAAGGAAGTAAGGCTTACTCCTGAGTAAACATGCATAGGGCCAGACTGTTGTTATGCCATGAGTTTTCAAGGGCAAGAGGCTAACCTAATCAAGGACAGGATTTTACCTATCAAAGATCATGCTACCTCAGGACTTGCAGTTGCTTTTTTAAAATTAACAATACAGTTTCTTCTTCTGCAATATATTATATTGTGAGAGGGAAAGATAGAACCTACTCTATTGCTTGTGTATTACTCCATCTCCTCCATTCCTACCTTGTTTATTTCAGGTTGTAAGCCTTTAGGGTCAGCACAATACTTCTATGCTCTGCTCAGCACCTAGCACACACTGCTGGGAGTGGAGTAATGAATGTTTACTATTAAGTGTAGTAAGTAATGATAGTAGGAAGCTGCAATCGTATGCACACTTTATATGGGCGTAAGCTCCACTCAGTACAATGGAACTTCCTTCTGCATAAGTTTGTGCTGTTAGAGTATGATTTGAACAAAGGGAATCTTTTTCACATATATTGCAATGGACACACACACACCACTCACTATTTCATCACTTAATAACTTTTCACTCAGTCAAATGTGTGAAATTCTGCTAGGAAAACAAATCTTTATTTGGTTATTATGAAGATGGGAAGAGGATGCAGAAAGACCCAACATGTACAGAGTCTATATATCTAGTCTAGAGAAACAAGGTGGATAAAGTGATAAATTAGGCTGGAAACATTTCTGGGTTGCATCCAGAGGGATTTATTCTAACGCTAAGAAATCATTGCTCTTCTGTTGTATATTACAAGCAAAACTGCAATGGACTTTCCACGTTATTTGGGGATATAGTGCTTTTTCTCTGTATACATCTCACTGTGCTCCATCCATGATGAAATGCCTGTTTTAAGGCTTAGTCACTGGCAGTAAGAGAGCCTAGGGCTAAACTATGATGGTATTTTTGGCCTTGCCTACCACTGGAATTGGACCTCTCCAGAATTTCTCCCAAATGGAATTTGGTCCTCAGGCTGAAAAAGGTTCTGTACCAGCAAAGGAGATCGTTACCTTGTTGTAGTGCTGGAGCTTGAGTATCTCAAGGATGCCATCAGCTAAACTGTGAAGGGACACCCAAGACAGGAAGGTCATGGTAGAGAGGTCAGACTAAATACGATCCCTGGGGAAGGTAACGGCAAACCACCCCAGTATTCTTGCCATGAAAACTAAATGGATCAGTACAACCAGAGATATGTCGGTATACCATCGGAAGATGGGACCCCCAGGTCGGAAGATGGTCAAAATGCTATGATATTCTGGAGGTGATGGACTCGACCTTGGGGGAACTAGGGGTGGCAACGGCCGACAGAAAGCTCTGGCGTGGGCTGGTCCATGAAGTCACGAAGAGTCGGAAGCTACTGAACGAATAAACAACAAACCCTCCTATAAAGGCATCTTTTTGTGATCAGTGGCTGCTTTTATTCATGCCCATAAATTTTAACGTACAAAGATCAAGGCTGTTCTCTCTCTCTCTTTCTTCCCCTACCTCTTTCTCTCTCACACACACACAGACCGTATAAATTACTTTACTATGCACAGGATATCGCTACTACTTGCTTAGCTTTAATTCTATTCACAAAATAAGGTTTCTGCTGTAAAGATTGCCATTGGAATATAGGAATGTGACTTATACTGAGTCAGAAACTCAGTCCATCTAGTTCAGGAATGTTTATGATAACTAGCAGCAGGCTCCCTGGAGTTTCAGATAGGAGTTTCTCTCAGCCCCTTCTACAGATGCTGGGGACTGAGCCGGAGATATTCTGCATGTCCAGCACTGACACCTTCTGCATGCTCTGTCACTGAGCTCCTGCCCTTCCACATATGTTATACTCCCCTGCAGATAGTACAGGAAAAGATACTCCCTCACTTGCCCAGCTCAGAAAGTACGTAACTCTGTGAAAGTCAAATAATGGTATGTTGAAGCATCTGAAATGATGAGGCATATCAATTCACAACATGTGGAAGTTGAAATGCAAATCTTAGCCTATATTTCTTCAAAGCCCTCAACTGATTCAAAGCAGGGGTCTGCAACTTGCAGCCACACAGATGTTGTTGGACTGCAAATGCCATTGGCCCCAGCCAGCAGGGGCAGTAGTCCTGGAATCCAGCAGCATCTGGAAGGCTGCAGGTTGTTCACCCCCTAATTTAAACTGCCTGGAACAAAGATGGCGGTTTTATCGGGCTTTGAGGCGGCCCAAGTCATTTTGCTGCCTGAGGCAGAGGAGCACGTGGTGCCTGTCTCTCCATCCAAGTCACAGTGCATAATAACCTGGGCTGCTCAAGTTATTTTGACACCTGAGGCAGAAAATCTCAAAAGTGCTTCTTCCTCTTCCTGGCAGTAAAAATACAACCATCATTAATTAAATAACTAACAATTGGCTGCCCTTTCAAGACACCTAAAATTTGCTGCCTGAGGCAGCTGCCTCACTCTGCATAATGGTAGGACCAGTCCTGGCTGGGCGCTAGTGGAAATGTGAGATGTGGGCTATGGGCTAGAAGGGACATTTGTGGATTGAGGTGATTTAGGGGGAGACATCACCCCACTGCCAGACATCTGAGTATAAACACAAGCCCTCATGCTCAGCTCTACATTATTCCAAAGGGTAATGCATTTCTTCTTCTTCTTTACCTGGACTTTGTGTGGGGGCAAGAGATGTTAATGGGTGAGGGGAAGAGAGAGAGAATATTTATTGTAGCAATGTTAAAAAGTTTTTTGCCTCCTCATCAATCAATCTGGGAATGAAGGTGCAGGGGAATAGTAGTGAGGGTCTAGCAGCCACTTCTCAATGTCTCCTCCTACGCTTTTGACCTAATTATTAAACTCCCCAGGCTCCAGAAAGGCATATGGGTTTAATTATTAGGCAGTGAGGTTAGGATATTACTGGAGGGAAAATGGTCCACTGGTAAATAAATGTTGGTAAGTAAAGTGTTATGCAAGACGAAAGCTTTTCTCTCCTGCTGAGACTGTTGATGCCTTCTGGGAATGAACAGGGAGAAGGAAGATTTATAATTGGAAAAAGGGGAAAAATGTTTTAGATCCTGAGAGTTATTGCGTGTGAAAAATCTCCAAGATAGCCAACACCAGGGGTTCAAAATCATTGCGATCCAGGAGGTCTCAAAGGCATTTGGTCACCTGAAAGGTCATGAGAATGTTAGACAACAATGTACTCTTTATAAAAATGCTATTTAGATGGGCTTATCCAGAAAATCAGCGCAAAGTATGACTTATAAAGTTTTAGTAATCATAGGAGAATCCAGAAAGTCCAAATTTAAACATAGCTGAAAAATATCCACTACACACATCCTGGAAGAGGGGATGACCTTGCATTGGACAGGGAAACAGCCATGTCAGCCAGAGGAGACAAGAGAGTCACACTGTGGTTTATTTTTTAAAAAAGTGATCCAATGCTTGAGAAAGGGAGCACGCCGCCTGTAGAGGAACTGAACCTGATCATAAGGCAAATGGTGTAGAACAGCCTTCCCCAACTAGGTGTTGCCAGATCTGTTGGACTACAACCCCCATAATCCCCACCCAGCTCTGCAGGCTGGGGATTGTGGGAATTGTACTCCAACACTTAGGGAGGATACCAGCTTGCAGAATGCTGCCATGTATAAATGCTATACAGTGTATAAAGACTATTAGACTAATATCCATTCTGGTGTCAGTTTCTCATTTTCCTCCAATTAATGGAAGTTCGGAAGTCATGGGGTTGTATCCAATATTTAACCTAAGTCCCATTCATTCCTACAAGTCTACGCTAAGTAGGACTAACATTGGATACAACCCATAATTTCAAAATAGAAACAGGTTTCTTTGTAAGAATTTAAGCCTGCACTCCTCTGCAGACTTACCTGGGAGTAAGTTCTGTTGAACTTAATGGGACTTACATCTGAGTAGACATATATAGGACTGCACTGAAAGTGTTATAGGTATAACTAATTGGCTGTATTGACATTTGTGCTGTGCCTGGTGGCGCAGATAAAAATACACACACCTTTTTTTTTTAAAGTTCTGGTAATAGATTAAAGACCTTTTAGTTGAGTAAATCATTTGCCTTTACTATTATAAGCATTTTTCTGAGATATTGAAGGAAGCATGAGAAAATCTTAATAAACAAAAGCAGCCATCTGTTGGACAGAAAGGCCATCTTTTAAAGTTTCTTGTTTATTTACAGTAACAAACCAGAAACGAGAATTTTAAAAAACAGCTATCCGTTAACTGCACTGATTAAAATTTGTTGCCATGATTAATCAACTATATTAGTTGATTCATTTACTGATTAAGACTGTAATCCTGTGCATGCTCAGTAAACATGAGTAGATCAGTTGCAAGTCCTGCTGGTCTTGTATTTTTGTCTGAATGTGTTTCCTAATAGTAACTTCTACAGTGTACAGTGATATTTTTGAAAAATGAGGGAAATGCAATAAAGTTTAAAACCGCACATATCTTGCATTCCTGTGCTGAGAATACTTTATTAGATGTAATCACATTTGCGTCCCGTTGCTTTCACAACAAATGCATGTTGTCTATTGCCTTGGGGGACATATAATTAGAAAACGTTTCAACTAAATTTAATGTATGTTGCTGCCTGCTATAAATCCCCTTTACTCATTATAGATGAGACAAATACTATCTTAACTCATAAAACCACCCGTCTGCATTGTGAATGTTCTCTCTTTGGTGGATCAAAACTTTGGCTTACTGGCTATTCAGGAATGTTTCAGACAACATTCCCAATGTGATAGCTTGTAGGAGGAAGAAACTTTTATAGCCCTTTCGGTTCTACATCTGGTGATCTGATAATCTAAGAACAGAATCTGTTCGCTGGAAAGGATTACTGTCAATGGCGTAACTCATTCCTAAACAAGTCTAGAGCCATGGTAATGATTTCAAGTTATCAGCCAAGTCAGAACAAGAGCCAGGACAGGACACAGATTTCCTGTCCCACAGGAAATTCCAACCACTCAGTGACATACAATATTTTGAGTAGAGTTTTAAAAAAGCTCAGCTTTTGTGTTGGTGTTATGATGATTTTAATATATATTTATATTTGTTCTTTCAGTAGCAGTCTGGAAGTTGTCATTTCAGATGCTGCTAAGGGTCACCACAAGGCGGCACTCATTTGCTCGAATGAAAGTTTCAAGAAGACCTATGCAACCTTCCCCAATCTGGTGGCTCTCCAAATGGTTTGGACTTCAACTCCCATCAGCCCCAGCCAGCATGGCCATTGGGCAGGAATGATGGGAGTTGTAGTCCAAAACCATCTGGTGGGCATCAGATTGGAGGAGAGGGCATCAAAACAAGGGCACATTACACACTCTGAAGATTTCTGTGGCCATTGCCTGGATTGAAAATATACCAATCCCTTTGGCAGAGCCAGAGAGCAGGGCTTGGAGAAAATGGGCCAAATATGGCAAATGGGCTAAATATTTGTAAACTGTCCAGAGAGCTTCAACTATGGGGTGATATATACAGTAAATGTAATTATTATTAATAATAATAATAACAACAACACCATTAGCAGAGTCCCAAATGAGAAAGTTTTGATTGGGGCATGCTAAATCTGGTGGGGCATTGGTGGAACCTTGTGTTTGCTGGCTTTTAAGAACCTGGTAGTGATTACTTTGGGTTGCAATCCTATGCATGGCTAGCTGAGGAATGCCCGTTATGAAAACATAGGTCAAATTAGTGTGAGATATAACACACTAATGTGTTCATTGCGAGGCAACAAAGCCATTTCCATAAATGATCTAGCTGTGTGCCATTTTACTCCCAAATAGAAGCCCAGTTCCTGTCGGTCTTTACTCAAGACTTCTGCAATATTAAATTAAAATATACACTTTTCAAAGCACATATACATGTTGATGGTTTCGTACATTTCTGATTAAATTACAGACTTATTAGAGAAAAGTCATTATATCCTGAAGCTAAAAAGGGGGCACTAACTGTGATTATTTGAGAATATTGTCTTGAGGTGTTTTTCTTATCACTCGAGCTGGAAGTAGAGCTCATGTTTTCAATTGTGGGTAAATTTAAAGCTTGTGCAGGATGGGGAACAGAATAAATATACTCAAAGCAGATTTGAATGTGGGATGGAGAAACAAGGGAAGGATGTTTGCCTTGGTATGGGCATAAAGGCTGATGAGCTGTGCCACACAATCACACTGTGATAAGGTTTAACATGAGGTGGGGTTTAGACGTTACACTCACAGCCCATATTGTCCACACAAAGTGATGTGTGAAGCGGATTATGCATCTGTAGTCTGTATGCGTGATACTGCCCGATTTTGGATCAACATGATAGCATCAAAACACAGATTGGGAGTTCACAGAAACTAGCAGATCTTAAGATGCTCAACTTGCATGGTATTTCCTACAGGTTGGTGGACCAGAGGCCATCAGAGCCTATGCATGCAGACTTCCTCTATTGATGAACGTGAGAGCCTTCCCTATATGATGCAGTGAATATATGGGAAGACAGTGTTACACAGCCTGCCCTTTAATCATAAAACAGTCCATCCAGCTCTTGAATTTATACCCCATGGGAAAGAAAGGGCCAGCGTAGCCCTTGCATGCGTGTGGCTACGTTTTCCGATAAGCCCAGGTACATAAACGCTGCTACGTATTTCATCTAATAGTTATTGCTGCCCTCCCAGTACTAGCTGTTCTTGGTCATGATTGCTCAATTGGGCCTGCTGTAGAGTTTTAATAGCTCATCTACTGTTATATGTACTAGCGCTCTGCTTGATTTCTCCCATCTGGTTTCATTAATTAATGCTAAAAGAGATATTCAACCTAAATTACTAATATGCAATTTACTTTTTTTTAAAGGAGTCATAATGTTGTACTCGAGAGTCATAATGTTGTACTGGTGAGGACATGAAGGGAATTTTTAAGTGGCTACTTGCTGCCACCTAGTGGGCATGAAGAAATTTTCCCTTAAATTTGTAAGTAACGCCACCCCCTTATGATTCTCATCGCTGCAAAGCATTAATCCACTAGTAGGACAAGCACTAGCCCTGCAATAATAGATCCCTTATCTAGTCCCACCAACCAGCAGGCCGCCCACAGCATATACAGCATCATTTGATAAGACCCCAGTAACATTAGTGCTGTGGAAAGGAATGTGAATAGAAATAAGGCACTACAGAAGAGTAAATTCCTGGGATCCAGTACCAACTTGATCTGTTGTGTTCTTCTCCAGTCCAGGTCTGGGACCTCTTCACCACTGACACCAGGCAGGTACAGAAAAGGTGATTTGACCAAGTTTTCATACTTTGGCATCAGCTAAACTAAGGATCACGTTAGTGAATGTAAGTGTATCCTACATAAACACATAGTTTTCTGAGAACAGATCATCCACACCCTTGTTTTAAGATTATATCTTCAATCAGTTATGCTATATTTGTATCATTCTGGTGTGCACAGGAGATGTGGAGTTCTTTCTAATTTCTAAATGAACTAGAAGTCACACAAAGACAACCTTTACATGATCAGCTATAATATTGCTATAATATTACAGCATCCTCTAAAGTCTCTTCAACATTTAGAGGACAAATTACATTCAAAAGGAATGCAACATTCAAAGACCCAAAGGTTTTTCTTGCCTTTTTTCAAAGTGTAAAGCCTTGGGGGAAGGCAGTTTAGAGTGAGGGATGGGGTGAGGTTACTAAAAACATTCTTTGCATAACATTTCCCAAAGCTGCTCCATCCTCCTGGATTCCAGATCCATGTTTACGATTTTACATAGTTTATGTAAAACTCTATGGAGGGGAAAGTAGCTAGCAGAGGGGAGAGAGATTTTGAGTTCCTCCATTCAAAATCTGAATATAATTTCCCAGTTATTTCACATGCTCAAGAAGTGAATCAGATGACAGCATGAGCTGAGAAAGTCAGTAAGCCTTAGCAAGATCATCTTTTTCACTGTAAGATAAATAATAACATAAATGACAACAGGGTTATTTGAAGACAGAACTTTGATCACTTGAATGTTGGACTAGATGGGCCCTTTAGTATAATCCAAGCAATTTTTATGCTGCCTGCTTCCAAACTATATCATTCCCTAAATTTGTAAACAGGAGCATAAGGCTGCAACCCTATGCACACTTACTCAAGGGTAAGCCTCACTGAACACAATGGAATTTAGTTCTGGGTAAACGTGCCTAAGATTTTGCCATGCAAGAAGCAGGACTATATTTCTTTATGTGTAATCAGTAACCCATACAACAACACCTTCGTGTTATAAGAATAATGCAATTTGTAAAATGTTCATCATTACAAAATAGTTACAGAAAACGCTTTGTTGATTTCCAGTTTCTTTGTTATATTCTTAGACTAACTTTTGCAAGTTTCATATGTATTTGACTGCTGACTAATCTCATTTTTAATGGCTATGACTTGATCCTCCAGTTGTTTCAGCAGGTCAGCCTTACTTTGTTTAATCTGGTTCAGATCTTGAATCTTCTTTTCTAAATCTGAAATGAAAAAGTAACATAATGTGCACCACTAGGTAAATGAAACCCTAATCACTCTGTTAGATTCTAAATCAGTAGGGAACCCTTTTCATATAAGCTTGTCAGTCAAGGAATCCCTGCATTAGGGTTATAGAATCATATAATTTTAGAATGAGAAGGGACCTTGAAAGTCATGTAGTCCAACCTCCTGCTCAGTGCAGGGATATGCAACTAGAATATCCCTGGTAGATGACCGAAAGACCAAAAGACTGATACTACAGCACTGGAAGGTAAATGCTCACCTCCTATCATGCAATGGATTGAAGCCCTAACAATACCAGCAACATTTGAAAGGGTGGTATATAGGTGCTACTTTTGAATGGACATATATATGAATATTCTGAGAACTTTCACACAGGGGAAAATCACATTTCCTTACCGTGGCTCTCTCCCTGGTTCTCCTCCACATTTGAAACGAGCAGAATTACATGGAAAAGAGACCAGCAACCATGTTGGCTGTACATTTCAATGAGACAGTGTCCTCTGGTGGGCATTTTATAGCGCAAACTCCCCTGCACTTGCAGGAAATCCTAACAAATCCAACATACCTCAGAAGAGTTGGATTTTCTGAGATTTATTTTGTGACGCTAAAACTGAGAAAAGAAGCAGGAGATATGTCGGAGGCTGACAGCATTGTCAAAATTACCCGTGAACATCCGTGAGTGGCCAGTAAAGAGAGCGCCATAAAGCACTCGTTTAAAGAATATGTTAGCCTGCTTTTATTGAAATTTATGTATAATCTACTTTTCCTAGAATCCTGTAATAATTGGAACTGAGATTGATAAAGCATGTAGTTCTACTATATATTTTCTTTTCTTTTGGAACATCTTGTTTTTGCTCTACCCCTTTTCTTGTTGTTGTTGTTGTTGAAATTACAATAAAAAATAATATAATTTAAAACATCTAGTCCAACCCCCTGTTCAGTGCAGGAATCTGCAACGATAGCATCCCTGATAGATGGCTTGTAGGCCTCTGTTTAAATATCTATAGCCAAGGAGAGCCCACTTTTTTCCAAAGCAGTCTGTTCCATCCTTAAACAATGCTTTACCACGAGGAAGTTTCTCCTAATGTTTAGGTGAAATCGACTTCCTTGCAACTGCAACGTAGGCACTTTTAAACCTCTGTGATGCAGAGGCAGCCATGGCACATCCTGCCTGCTCATTTCCTGGTCCCGTCACCCAGCCGCCATCACTCTCCCATCGGTTGTGGGGAGCAGAAATACAGGTATGTCACACATACCTATTTTCTTTGCATTTCTGTCACAGAACCCCTCTCTGTTACTGAATGATTCAGTCTGAATAGAGAACGTGCCTCAGAAGAGGGACAGAAAGAAGTTAGTAGATACTGGTAGAATACTGGGTGACTGGCAGTTGATTGGCAAAGGTTTCAATAGCTTTTCCCTCCTTGTAAATTAGACTGTTAGAATCATATTCTGTAATAGCTTAGCTGTTGCTTCCATAGTTGTATATGCAGGTTATCCCAACGTATGGCTCATTGGTTGTAGGAGGTAACTAGTCCTGCTCATGTGCCATTATTGTGCACCTGGCTTCAACTGATAGATCTTGGAATTCTGATAAAAAAACACACAAAGTAGATCCTGGAGGTCTGAAGTGGTCCATGCTTACTGTAGAACGCAGCAAACAGAATGGCTCTGTATTGCAGGGGAACATCAGCAGTGTTGAGCAACCTCTTTTTTCTGAGATATGAGTCTTCCATTATTGATCTTCTAATTGAAGAATCCATGGTAATCTGGCATGGAACCCTAGGATCCCCCAGAACACTGTTTGGAAACCACTTTTCTAGATGATGTTATCTTTTAAGACTGCTAGTGTTAGTTTACTCAAATCGTGTGTGTGTGTGTGTGTGTGTGTGTAATAAAGTACAATATATTGTTATGAGATTTAGCATTTGAACTAGATGACCTCCAAAGATCCCTTCCAATTTGGTGATTTCATGATTGTAGAACTGGGGCCTGGGTAAGAGTCTGCTAAAAGGCTAAACTGGTTGGATAGAAGATTATTTTAATAGCCTGCCAAGTATCTCCTTATGGTTAGGTAAATTAGAAGCAATATGTTTCCCTGGGAACTAAATATTTGGCTGACTGTTTTCAATAGCCAGCAGGCATCTGAAAAGGAAAGAGAATGCCATTCTTTCCCCATTCCAGTTGAATCCAATGTCTGTAAGAGGATACTGCAGTTTATGTCAGACATAGGCCCAGTTCACACTCAATGAGAAGCCATCATAGGGGGTGGCCAGCATTTTGAATATTCAGGGTGTGGCCGTGGCATGCCATAGCTTCTCGTTATGTGTGAACCTGGCGAGGGTGGTTTTTGGGGGTGGTGACAAGCAACCCACTTGTCAATGGGTTATAGGTGGCTTATCAACCAGACCAACAACCCCTCGCCAGTTTTGCATGTAATGAGAAGCCATTGCAACGTGGGCTTGGATTGCCAACCTGGCAGCTGTGGGTACAGTCCCACTTGCTGTAAAACTCCTTCCAGTGGTCTGCTAAGTAAGGCAAGAAGTTGGATCAACTTGTGTACCATTACAATATAACAATATTCATGTCATGCAAAATATTCATGTGTCATTGTGGGTGTGTAAATGCAAGATGTATACCTGCTATTCTTTTTGTTTTCTCTTCCGTCTCTTTAGCCAATTCTTCTGCCTCTTTTTTCAACTGGTTCAGTTTCTCTAAGGTTTTGAATGGAAGGCCTTTGGCTTTCAGTTCTTGCAAGTTGGCATATTCTTTTTTAAGATTAGCAAATTCCTACAATTACAAGTACCGAGTTTGACAATAATTCCCAATAGATTCAATGACATGTAAAAGAAAGAGAGGGAAACGGGGGGGGGGGGCAGAAGATGGAGAGAGAAATGACAGTTTCATATTTTACTCATCCAATGTTTCTTTATAGTGGTCCTATTGTCAGGCTGATGCCCAGTCTCCCTGATGTGTATCTTGAATCAGACTCAGAGCCTGAAAGAGAAGTAGACCAGCCAAGACAGGAAGTGGTGGAGGAAATTGTCTAAGGCACTCCAGGAGTCAAGGAGAATCTTCCCAGGAAGTTATGAAACAGGAGGCCCAGGTTCAGAGATGGTCTTCCTGCTTCTCCCCCTCCCTGGAAACTCAGTCTTTGTCAGAGGGGGAGGGAGTATTGGAGTTGACAGATCCCAGAGTCCACCGCACTGGGTCAAGCAGGGGGACTTGGGAGGAGGTGGCAGGTGGTTTGCTGCGCTAGCCACTCTCCAGGGGTTACAACTTGAAGCATGTAGGTGAAAGCCTGTCTGGCACAGTACGAAACTGTCCATTTAGTTGATAGGCAACTGCCTTGCTTTGTTAGGCTAATTAAGCTTAGCGGATAGCTCCTAACATTCACACTCCCTTCAGGTGTGAAGATCTGTCTATTTACTGAATAAAGCCTTGTGGATTGCACAGCAGACCTCTTTATTATCTCACATCTCAGCAGGAGGACTTGTAATCACGACACCCATGCCTACCTATGACCAACTGGGGTCCTTACAGTTCTTTCAATCAGCCCTAAAGATACATTTATTCTTGGTGGCCTTCTTTTAAGGGTTTTTAATTGACCTGTTGAATGGACTCTGTTTAGTTGGCTTGTTTTAATTTTGCTATTGGCTCTTATTGGTTCATCCTGGTTTTAGTTTTGTGTTGTTGTTGTTGTTTTTTATTATTATTATTATTATTATTTGACTTCAAAGGGTTTTTACCCTTAAAGGTAGCCTAGGAATATTTTAAAATAACTAAGCCATCTTAAGTCTAATACATTTCAACAAAACTTGCACTGTAATCCTATTCAAGTCTACACCAAATCAATTCCCAATTAGTTCAAGGGGGCTTACTCCCAGGAAAGTGGGTACAGAAATACAGCCTTAATCACAACTAACTTTCAATGGATCAAAGCCTAACAGGAGTAAATAAAGGCATGTAAGTTATCATACTCATTTTCTGCTTCTTATTCAAATGGAAAAGAAGATACATTACCTTATTAGTTGCCATAGCTTGTTTTTGTGCCTTTTCTGCCTCTGATCTTGCATTTGTTACTTGGTTCCTATTCATTTGCATTTTAGTCTTCATGGAAGTTATTTCATCTTCCAGCTCTGACTGTTTTTCTGAAAAGTCCTGTAATTCAGCATCCGTCTTATTCATTTGGTCCCCAGCCTGCAAAAGGACCATAATAATCAATGGGATATTCGTCACTCAACAAGACAAAGAGAGCAAGGTGGAATCTTGGGAACTAACTGGTGTATTCTGACGTACGCTTTTCTAAGGCAACAACCTGCTTCTCCAGATGCATGAAATGGACTGAGAAGATGTACTTCAGTTGTATGAAGACATACTTCAGTGTGGATGGGGGAGACACTGCCTTCCCAAACCTGGGGTCCTCCAGATGTTTTGAACTACAACTCCCAGCATTCCTGACTATGGCTGTGGCAGATAGGTATTGAAGTCAAAAACCTCCGGAGAGCATCAGGCTGGGAAAAGCTGCACTAGAGGGTAAACCAAGTGAGCAAGCCGAGAACTGAAATGATAGGAAAGATAGTGGCAGGGGAAAAACCCATCTTAAAAGCTGGGGTTCTAAATAGAAATAAAAACACATTTTGCTGAATAATAAGGCAAAAACTCAACTATGCAAATTTTCTGCTTGGGGCCATTTTAAGTCTGGAAATGCAGTTGCCACTGCTGCCCCCACTAGAAAGGGCTCCTTTGAGGCAGGCGTTCAACAGATGATGCTTTTAAATCACTGCACCTGTTGAATTTGTGTATAAGGCGGTTTTTGAGGGCACAAGGAGTCCAGGTTGAATAAAAGATGACAACCAGATCTGCAAAGTACAAATGCACACAGTCGTGCACATTTGGTCTTTACACACATGTACAAAGTCCTTCTTTGCAGATCAAGGGGAGGAACATTCCTATTTGTGTGTGAGTAGACTTCACATCTCAAGCAAACCTTTCCTACCTAACTGAGACTTGACATGACTCAGATTGAAAGTAGGGAGGGTAGTGCTCTATCAGCAGGAGCCCTGACAGCAGCCTTATAGGATGGTGTCTGGCTTTTCCTCCTACTATGTTAAAGCTCAACGTTGAGAGGGGAAAAAAACAGCATTAAGCATGTGTGTGTATTATTTTGAATATGTAAGTTACTGAGAAGTTTCATGCCCCACCTTTTAGAAATGTAACGTGAAAACACTTGACTCAAAACCTGACACAATGAATAAAAGCAGTTCTGTTAGCTTCAAAAGTTGATATGATTGCAACACATTCGTAGCGTTTCAAGAAAACTGAATGCTTTCATATTGGGTTAAAGCCAATTGAACCAAGAGCTGCAAGTCTTGGAAAATAAATGCCATTGACATTTTCTCATTTGCACATATGTTGCTTTTCAAATACTCTGATTTAAGCTAATTGCAAAAGATATGAGGCTACCTCTGAGATTTTTGCTTTTGTTTCTTCTATTTTTCCATGAAACTTTGCAATGTCATCTCTGGCTTGCCCTTGAACATTTTCCACTTCTTTGAAGCTGCTTATTACTTCATCAGGAGCTGGGAGAGCTTTCACTATTTCCCTAATTGGAAAAAAAACATATGGTCCAAATTTTCAGAAATGCAAGAGACTCACTAGGTTCAAGTATTATTATAATTATATCACACCATAGCTTTACAGAGAAATAAACAAACAAACAAAAAAAGCAAGGTCTTGGTCCCAAAAACTTTACAATCAAAATTTAGATGGGGGTGGAGAGAATATTTTATTTATTTATTTATTTATTTATTTATTTATAGCCCACCTTTTTTCCTCCAAGGAACCCAAGGCTGTGTGTCCATA